>NW_028260656.1:17500-38478 GCF_056163025.1 Triticum urartu
GGAATAAGTGATTGTCTGATAATGAGCAAGGAATATACGTCTTTCTGCTAAAGAGGATCTATTAAACTCATAATTCATTAGATCCTTGTTATCAATGCCAACTAGGTATCATAAGTAAATGGATCCCGGTTGTTCAATCCTTTGATAACCAAGGTCATTCTTTGCTAAAGAGAAATGATCACTATGAGTCAGACTCAATAGAATTGGATCCATTCCAAATAGCGAGAATTAGGATTCTTGATCCCTCTCAATCTCTCTTTCAATTCGAGGATCCAGAGAGGTGTTTTCATAGTCATCTCCGAATATTTGCCATCTCGGAATATTTTCGATTTCATTTTTCTATGATATGTCTTTCTATATGAAAATTGGTTATTTACGATGTACGATGATCCCTGTTAAGCATCCATGGCTGAATGGTTAAAGCGCCCAACTCATAATTGGTAAATTTGCGGGTTCAATTCCTGCTGGATGCACACGAACGGGAACATTCCATAAGTCTATTGGAACTGGCTCTCTATCCATGGAATCTCATCCATCATCCATACATAACGAATTGGTATGGTATATTCATACCATAACATAAGAACAATAAGAACTCGAATTCTTATCGATACTGGAACTCAGAGCATAGGAGGGAAAGTCGATTTATGGATGGAATCAAATACGCAGTATTTACAGAAAAAAGTCTTCGTTTATTGGGAAAGAATCAATATACTTTTAATGTCGAATCGGGATTCACTAAGACAGAAATAAAGCATTGGGTCGAACTCTTCTTTGGTGTTAAGGTGGTAGCTGTGAATAGCCATCGACTACCTGGAAAAGGTAGAAGAATAGGACCTATTCTGGGCCATACAATGCATTACAGACGTATGATCATTACCCTTCAACCGGGTTATTCTATTCCACTTCTAGATAGAGAAAAAAACTAAAGGAGAATACTTAATAATACGGCGAAACATTTATACAAAACACCTATCCCGAGCACACGCAAGGGAACCGTAGACAGGCAAGTGAAATCCAATCCACGAAATAATTTGATCCATGGACGGCACCGTTGTGGTAAAGGTCGTAATTCCAGAGGAATCATTACCGCAAGGCATAGAGGGGGAGGTCATAAGCGCCTATACCGTAAAATAGATTTTCGACGGAATCAAAAAGACATATCTGGTAGAATCGTAACCATAGAATACGACCCTAATCGAAATGCATACATTTGTCTCATACACTATGGGGATGGTGAGAAGAGATATATTTTACATCCCAGAGGGGCTATAATTGGAGATACTATTGTTTCTGGTACAAAAGTTCCTATATCAATGGGAAATGCCCTACCTTTGAGTGCGGTTTGAACTATTGATTTACGTAATTGGAAGTAACCAATTAGGTTTACGACGAAACCTAGAAATCGATCACTGATCCAATTTGACTACCTCTACGGGATAGACCTCAACAGAAAACTGTTGAGTAACGGCAGCAAGTGATTGAGTTCAGTAGTTCCTCATAGAAAATTATTGGCTCTAGAGATATGGTAATATGGAGAAGACAAAATTGTTTGAAGCACGCACAGAACCGGAAGCGCCCCTTGTTTCAAAGAGAGGAGGACGGGTTATTCACATTTAATTTGATGGTCAGAGGCAAATTGAAAGCTAAGCAGTGGTAATTAAGACCCCCGGGGGAAAATAGGGATGTCTCCTACGTTACCCATAATATGTGGAAGTATCGACGTAATTTCATAGAGTCATTCGATCTGAATGCTACATGAAGAACATAAGCCAGATGACGGAACGCAGAGACCTAGGATGTAGAAGATCATAACATGAGCGATTCGGCAGATTTGGATTCCTTTCCTATATATCCACTCATGTGGTACTTCATCATATGATTCATATAAGATCCATCTGTCTAGAGATCGTCATATACATCTAGAAAGCCGTATGCTTTGGAAGAAGCTTGTACAGTTTGGGAAGGGGTTTTTTGAGAGAAAAGAAGAATCTACTTCAACCGATATGCCCTTAGGCACGGCCATGCATAACATAGAAATCACACGTGGAAGGGGTGGGCAATTAGCTAGAGCAGCAGGTGCTGTAGCGAAACTCATTGCAAAAGAGGGTAAATCGGCCACTTTAAGATTACCATCTGGGGAGGTCCGTTTAGTATCCCAAAACTGCTTAGCAACAGTCGGACAAGTGGGTAATGTTGGGGTGAACCAAAAAAGTTTGGGTAGAGCCGGATCTAAGTGTTGGCTAGGTAAACGCCCCGTAGTAAGAGGGGTAGTTATGAACCCTGTGGACCACCCCCATGGGGGCGGTGAAGGGAAAGCTCCCATTGGTAGAAAAAAACCCACAACCCCTTGGGGTTATCCTGCGCTTGGAAGAAGAACTAGGAAAAGGAAAAAATATAGCGATAGTTTTATTCTTCGTCGCCGTAAGTAAATACGTAACTAGGAATATGGAAAATTGCATTTTTGGAATTTGCAATAATGCGATGGGCGAACGACGGGAATTGAACCCGCGCATGGTGGATTCACAATCCACTGCCTTGATCCACTTGGCTACATCCGCCCCTTATCCAGCTAAAGGATTTTTTTCTTTTTTCCATTGATCATTATTCTATTTATTCTGACCTCCGTACTTCGATCGAGATATTGGACATAGAATGCCACTCTTTAAAAAGGAAAAAAGGAGTAATCAGCTGTGACACGAAAAAAAACGAATCCTTTTGTAGCTCATCATTTATTGGCAAAGATAGAAAAGGTCAATATGAAGGAGGAGAAAGAAACAATAGTAACGTGGTCCCGGGCATCTAGCATTCTACCCACAATGGTTGGCCATACAATCGCGATTCATAATGGAAAGGAACATATACCTATTTACATAACAAATCCTATGGTAGGTCGCAAATTGGGGGAATTCGTGCCTACTCGGCATTTCACGAGTTATGAAAATGCAAGAAAGGATACTAAATCTCGTCGTTAACTGAATTCTGAATAGAAAGATTAAGAAGAAAAAAAGATTCAAAATAAAGACAGAAATACCCAATATCTTGCTAGAACAAGATATTGGGTATTTCTGTCTTCAAAAATTCTTATATGTTAGCAGAAAAACCTTATCCATTAATAGATGGAACTTCAACAGCAGCTAAGTCTAGAGGGAAGTTGTGAGCATTACGTTCGTGCATTACTTCCATACCAAGGTTAGCACGGTTGATGATATCAGCCCAAGTATTAATAACGCGACCTTGACTATCAACTACAGATTGGTTGAAATTGAAACCATTTAGGTTGAAAGCCATAGTACTAATACCTAAAGCAGTGAACCAGATTCCTACTACAGGCCAAGCAGCCAAGAAGAAGTGTAAAGAACGAGAGTTGTTGAAACTAGCATATTGGAAGATTAATCGGCCAAAATAACCATGAGCAGCCACAATATTATAAGTTTCTTCCTCTTGACCAAATTTGTAACCCTCATTAGCGGATTCATTTTCAGTAGTTTCCCTGATCAAACTAGAGGTTACCAAGGAACCATGCATAGCACTGAATAGGGAACCGCCGAATACACCAGCTACACCTAACATGTGGAATGGATGCATAAGGATGTTGTGCTCTGCCTGGAATACAATCATAAAGTTGAAAGTACCAGAGATTCCTAAAGGCATACCATCAGAAAAGCTTCCTTGACCAATAGGGTAAATCAAGAAAACAGCAGTAGCAGCTGCAACAGGAGCTGAATATGCAACAGCAATCCAAGGACGCATACCCAGACGGAAACTAAGTTCCCACTCACGACCCATATAACAAGCTACACCAAGTAAGAAGTGTAGAACAATTAGCTCATAAGGACCACCATTGTATAACCACTCATCAACAGATGCAGCTTCCCAAATTGGGTAAAAGTGCAATCCGATCGCCGCAGAAGTAGGGATAATAGCACCAGAGATAATATTGTTTCCATAAAGTAAAGAACCAGAAACAGGCTCACGAATACCATCAATATCTACTGGAGGGGCAGCGATGAAGGCGATAATAAATACAGAAGTTGCGGTCAATAAGGTAGGGATCATCAAAACACCGAACCATCCGATGTAAAGACGATTTTCAGTGCTAGTTATCCAGTTGCAGAAGCGACCCCACAGGCTTGTACTTTCGCGTCTCTCTAAAATTGCAGTCATGGTAAGATCTTGGTTTATTCAAATTGCAAGGACTCCCAAGCACACGTATTAACTAGAATATAGATAATAGAAGGCTTGTTATTTAACAGTATAACATAGACTATATACCAATGTCAACCAAGTCAGCCCAAAGATTAGCTATCCATATAACTAAATTAACCAAACCAATAATTTTGTATTTGTAAATGAAGTGAGTCAAAGTGAAAAACTTTGATGGGTCTTTTCTATATGGGTTGCCCGGGACTCGAACCCGGAACTAGTCGGATGGAGTAGATAATTCTTCCTTGTTACAATAGAGAAAAATCCCTCCCCAAATCGTGCTTGCATTTTTCATTGCACACGACTTTCCCTATGTAGAAATAGCCAATTTCTATTCCAAAGAGGAAGTTCTACTAATTTTTTTAATTAGTAAGTTGATTCACCTACTCTTTATTATAATAAAAAGAACATTTCAGAATGAAAAATAGAAAAGTTTTTTCTTGATCATTTATCAACCCTTTCCTGTTTCTTAATTTCGTCTAATGATTAATTAAGAGGGTTGACCAGGTCATTGATACGTATAATATCCAAATACCAAATACGCTCAGTGTGTGATCCACAGAAAGAAAAAAGAGTTGTTTTGGTGAACATCAAAGAAAAAACTTGCTCTTCTTCCATAAAAAATTCTTCTAAAAATGCCGAACCCAATCGTTGCATAAAAGTTCGTACCGTGCTTTTATGTTTACGAGCTAAAGTTCTAGCACATGAAAGTCGAAGTATATACTTTAGTCGATACAAAGTCCGTTTTTTCGAAGATCCACTATGATAATGAAAAAGATTTCTACATATCCGACCAAATCGATCAAGAATATCCCAATCTGATAAATCTGTCCAAATGGGTTTACTAATAGGATGCCCCGATCCAGTACAAAATTGAGCTTTTGATAAGTATCCTATGAGGAGAGTAGCGGGGACTATGGTATCGAATTTTTTCATTCGAGTATCTATTAGAAATGAATTCTCCAGCATTTGATTCCTTACTAACAAAGAACTTTTTTGTACACTTGAAAGGTACCCCATAAAATCGAAGCAAGAGTTTGCTAATTGGTTTATATGGATTCTTCGCGGCTGAGTCCAAAAACAGAAATAATATTGCCAGAAATTGATAAGGTAGCATTTCCATTTCTTCTTCAAAAAAAAAGTGCCTTTTGATGCAAGAATTGCCTTTCCTTGATATCGAACATAATGCATAAGAGGATCCATAAAGAACCATAGGGTTTTCCGAGAAAAACCAGGGTACATTATCCCAAAATGTTCCATCTTCCTAGAAAAGTGGATTCGTTCCAGAAAAGTTCCAGAAGATGCTAATGGTAAGCAAGAAGATTGTTTACGAAGAAACAACAAAAAAAATTCATATTCTGATACATAAGAGTTATATAGGAATTGAAATAGTCTTTTATTTTCTTTTTGAAAAAAAAAAATGGATTTCATTGAAGTAATAAAACTATTCCAATTCGAATAATAGTTGAGAAAGAATCGCAATAAATGCAAAGATGGAACATCTTGGATACGGTATTGAAGGAGTTGAACCAGGATTTCCAAATGGATAGGATAGGGTATTTCTATATGTGATAGATAATCCAAATGCAAAAATTTGTCTTCTAAAAAGGGAAATATTGAATGAATAGAGCGTAAATTCTGAAACTTTGGTATTTCTTTTTCTTTCAGACAAAAAAATTCCCGTAGCGAGAATGGGATTTCCACAACGATCGCAAACCCTTCAGATAGAATCTGAGAATAAAACTCAGAATAAAAATAATTTTTGTAATCCAATAATCGATCTTGGTTAGGATGATTAACCGAGTTATCCAAAAAATTCTGCTGATACATTCGAATAATTAAACGTTTCACAAGTAGTGAACTAAATTTCTTGTTATTACAACTAACAACTATTTCCACAGGTTCAGAACCATTTAATCCATAATGGTGGGCAAATGCATAAATATATTCCTGAAAGAGAAGTGGGTAGACAAAGTATTGTTGACGAGATTTATGTTTTTCTGAATACCCTTCGAATTTTTCCATTTGTATTTCTACTTGAATCAGAGAGAAGAAGCATTTCTCGGTTTATCGAATGATGATACATAGTGCAATATGGTCAGAACAGGGTGTTGCATTTTTAATACAAACCCTGGAAAGAAAGGGAGTCTAATCCACAGATCTTTTTCTGCTCCTTTTCTACCCAATTAGTTTATGTTTGTTCTAATTAAAAAAAAAGAACAGAACAAGTTTTTTATTTTTGCAGGCCAATCGCTCTTTTGACTTTGGAATACAGCCTCTTTATCAATATACTGCTTCTTTTACACATTCAATCCATAACATCCCTTATTCAATCCATAATCAAGAATAATTAGGATTTCTAAAAAAAAAAAGAAAAAATAAAGGGTCCACTCATAGGAAAACCCAACCTTGTCCCCGCATCCGGCACTAATCTATTTTTAACGTCTAATTAGAGCGGGGAATCATTCCAATTAGGAAGTTCAGCTCGTTGCTTTTTATTTTACCAGAATTGGAGCCAGGCTCTATCCATTTATTCATTAGACCCAGAAAATCGTAATTTTGGATTCCATTCAAAAAAGATTGATTTTATTACGACATGCTATTTTTTCCATTCATTACCTTTGAGGATCAGTCGTGGTCTTCTAGACTCTACCAAGAGTCTGGACGAATTTGTTGTTTCATCCAAATGTGTAAAAGATCATAGTCGCACTTAAAAGCCGAGTACTCTACCATTGAGTTAGCAACCCAGATAAAAAAAGGATCTTAGATACGATCGAAATCCAAAAATCAATGGAATTACACCGCGCGCTTCTGTCAAAACATTGAACTAGCAAGACATCAAAAGATTTTTTTTATCGACCATGAAAAACACTCAAATGCCAAAACGAACAGGTCCGGTGAAATTCCACTAAAGTAAAGTTAAAAAAAGAGCGACCCTAATCACGATGGCCAAATTCTCCTTATTTTTAGCGATTTTTATTAACAAAAAATATATATTATAAAAAATATATATTATATTGTATGAGAATACATGCAAGAGGAACACCCTTATCATTTGAGCGAAGTGTAGGCGGAAAAATTGAATATGGAGTGAGGATAAAGAGACCCATCTATCTACAAATTCTATTTGTTCAATAGACCTTTGTCAATGGAAATACAATGGTAAGAAAACAAATTAGATAGAAAAAGTAAATAAAATAGGGGCTTATGTTGGATTGGCACGATATAATATAAATCCAAATAGGATTAAAAAAGAGGTAAATTGTGTCTAAATAATTAGACAACTAGGAATACTAATAATCTTCTCCTATCCTATTTTTTGATTCATTTAGTTCTTCAATTAACTCAAAGTTCTTTCTTTTTCTTTAAAGAATTCTGCCTTCCTTAAAATATCATAAACAGTTCTTGTTGGTTGAGCACCCTTTTCAAGGAAATAGAGAATAGCTGGAACATTTAAACAAGTTTGATTCTTTATCGGATCATAAAAACCTACTTTTTGAAGATCTCTTCCTTCTCTTCGAGATCGAACATCAATTGCAACGATTCGATAGACAGCTTATTGGGATAGATGTAGATAAACAACGCCCCCCCCTAGAAACGTATATGAGGTTTTCTCCTCATACGGCTCGAGAAAATGATTCGAATTTCTGTCGATAATAATAGAAATTAGACTATGACGTGCATTAATTTCCTTACAGAAAAAACAAATTTCATTTATACTCATGACTCAAGTGGGCTAATTTTGCCTGACAAACTTCGAAGGCAAAATCCTTCCAAAATTTTTGAGTCGTCTTTAAACTCTTTTCTTTGTCTCATTTCGAACGAATTGACTTTTATTCCTTATTCTAATCCAACTCTGTTGTTGAGACAATTGAAAATTGTGTTTACTTGTTCTGGAATCCTTTATCTTTGATTTGTGAAATCCTTGGGTTTAGACATTACTTCGGGAATTCCTATTTTTTTCTTTCAAAAGAGTAGCAACATACCCTTTTTTCTTATTTCCTTCGATAAAGCATTTATCTCTTCTATAGAAATCTAATAAGAGGGATTGATTCTGATATACTTTTATTGGACTTTCTTCTTATTTTAACCTTTCGATTTATTTCTATATTAAGGATAGACTGACAAAGTTGGCCTAATTTATTAGTTTTCACTAACCCTAGATTCTTTCCCTTGATAAAAAAAATTCTGTCCTCTCGAGCTCCATCGTGTACTATGTTACTTAAACCCAGCGCAAATTTGGTTCGGAACGAATAGAACAGGCTATGTCGAGCCAAGAGCATTTTCATTACTATGGAAAATGATGGATAGCAAAATCCACAATCGATCATGTCCTTCAAGTCGCACGTTGCTTTCTACCACATCGTTTTAAACGAAGTTTTACCATAACAAACATTCCTCTTTTCATTGCAAAGTGGTATAGAGAATTGATCCAATATGGATGGAATCATGAATAGTCATTGGTTTAGTTTTTTTATACTAATTAAAACTTGCTATCTATGGAGCAATATGGATAAAAGAAAGTAAGTATTTATCCGGGAAGCCTCCGCCAAGATCCAATTTATTTAAACCCATATTAAAATTCTATCATATGAATGAAACATAGTTTGAAAAAGACGACTAAACAAGTTTGCTTAAAACTTATTTATTCTTAAATTTCCACCCTCAACGGATGGCTCGAGATGATCAATCTTGAAGTGAGAAAAGAAGGATTGACTCTTCCTCAATAAATAAACTATCAACCTCCAAAAAAGTTTAATTAATTTAATTACTAGAATTAGAATTCTAGTAGTAATATATTTTTTCAGTACCAAAAACAATTAACTATAATAACTAAATAAACTATTCCAATGAAAAGATTGAAAGTTTTTGGTAGTTATAGAATTCTCGTACTTCTTCAACTCGAATACCAAAAGGAAGAAAAAAATATGACTAAGTGATTTTATAGTAGAGGCATATCCTGAATGTGCTTGATAGATCCCATTTTTTCATGAAAATAAAGATAGTCAATTTGACTGGACTTAAGACTTTATTATGTTTTCTGAGAAAGAATAAGATATCATTATTCTCTTTAATAAACTTTTGTCTCGTACGGAATACTATATGATTTCACCGTTTGTTTCATCAGAAACAATCTGGGACGGAAGGATTCGAACCTCCGAGTAACGGGACCAAAACCCGCTGCCTTACCACTTGGCCACGCCCCATTTCGGGTTTTATGCGACACTAATAAACACTAGTATGTTTATTTGTTATTCGTCAATACCATTTCAATTACATAAAAAAGGAGGGATATTCTCTTGCTAGTATTCTACACATGCGGATAATATAGAATCAAAAAAATGCATTGATCATTACATGGAATTCTATTAAGATATTATATGAAAGTCGAATTTATTCCACTCTCATTTGAGAGTGCGAATACAAGGAGGTATTTTGTGTTTGGGAAAGTCCGAAGAAAAAAGATTTTGAATCTGCCTTTTCCTTCTTTCCCTTAAAAAAATAACTCAAGAAAAATCCAATTATTTACTCTACAAGAATGAAATGCTTGTTATGCCTAATATACTTAGTTTAACCTGTATCTGTTTTAATTCTGTTCTTTATCCTACTAGTTTTTTCTTTGCCAAATTACCCGAAGCTTATGCTATTTTCAATCCAATCGTGGATATTATGCCTGTTATACCTCTATTCTTTTTTCTATTAGCCTTTGTTTGGCAAGCTGCTGTAAGTTTTCGATGAAATCTTTAGTACTCTGTATGCCAAATTGAATGATGTGTTCATTCCAAAAAAATTTTAAAATGGGTAAAAGCCGAGAAGTTTTATATTTTTATATTATGAACCTTCGATTCTAAAATTTAAATTCTTCTACATTGAATGGGTAGCTACAGCAATAAATTTGGATCAGCCTTTCTACTCCCCTGCACCTAGGTTGAGCAGGTACCTAAAGGTACCTACACAATACCTAACCACCTAACCCTATTTTTGCTATTGATAAGAGTGCTTATTATAAAAGAATTCTTGCAATTTTTTTCAAGAATTCTTTTTTGCATTTTTAGGTATAAAAAAAAACCATCCTAGTGGATCCGTGTGGTAAGGAAAAACTGGTAATCTATTCCTTAAAAAAAAATCTTGGAGATTATGTAATGCTTACTCTCAAACTTTTTGTTTATACAGTAGTGATATTCTTTGTTTCACTCTTTATCTTTGGATTCTTATCTAATGACCCAGGACGGAATCCTGGACGCGAGGAGTAAAAATTCAGTTTTTTTTTTTCTTATTGGATTTGTTTCGTACATTTATCTATGAGAAAATCCGGGGGTCAGAATTCTTTCCAATTCGAAAGTCCCAAATGATCCAAGGGAGCGGAAAGAGAGGGATTCGAACCCTCGGTACAAAAAAATTGTACAACGGATTAGCAATCCGCCGCTTTAGTCCACTCAGCCATCTCTCCACGTTCCAAAGCGAAAGGTTTCCGTGATATGATATAGGCAAGAAATAAGAAATAACGGTTGCAAAAAACCCCTTTTTTTTCTTTCAAAAGTCTATAAAAATTATATTGCCAATTCCATTTTAATTATATTCTTTTTTCTTAATGTTAATAAAAAAAGAAGAAAATTCTTGTTTTTTCTTTCTAAAAATCGATATTGGCCGAGAGACAATCAAATAGATTTTCTCTTTAGCGGGCATTTCCATATAGGACTTGTTATAATTATAATAAAACAAGCAGGTTATATAAAAAAAACGCTTTTTTTGTCGATTATTTATCAAGAAAGCAAAAAGGGTTCTTATCAAATCCACCATAAAATTGGAAAGAAGCATAAAGTAAGTAGACCTGACTCCTTTAATGATGCCTCTATCCGCTATTCTGATATATAAATTCGATGTAGATGAAATTGTATAAGCGAATTTTTTTTATTTCCTTAGACTTAGACCGCGCAAGACAAGAATTTTTCGCTATTTACGATTTCATATTCTTGTTACTAGATGTTCTATAGGAATAAGAAGAAATCGCAACTCCTTTGCGCTACACATAAAATTGGATTTCGAAGGTCCATTTTTTTTTTTCAGAATCCTCTATTATTTTAGTTCTTCCACCCATGCAATAGAGAGGGAATGGGAAAAGAAGGGTTACTTTTATTTGCATTTTTCCCTTAAAAGATAGACTTTGAAATAGGAGTCTTGGAATAATGCTGAATTCAAAGGTTTATTTCTTTCTATAGTATAAGAAAAACAATTTATTTCTATTTCTATAGTATAAGAAAAACAAATAAATAGTATAAGAAAAACAAATCGAATCAAATTCATGGATTTACCACGACCTCGGTTGTGACTGTGACTCCATAGATAAAAATGGGAAATTTCTCTCTTCGAGACCATTGAAAAAGGGCATTGAACGAGAAAGAAATCGTCCACAGATAATAAAACTATCATATGCCTTGGAAAGTGATATGAGGTGCTCGGAAATGGTTGAAGTAATTGAATAGGAGGATCACTATGACTATAGCCCTTGGTAGAATTCCTAAAGAAGAAAATGATCTATTTGATACTATGGATGACTGGTTACGAAGGGACCGTTTCGTTTTTGTAGGATGGTCTGGCCTATTGCTCTTTCCTTGTGCTTATTTCGCTTTAGGGGGTTGGTTTACAGGGACAACTTTTGTAACTTCTTGGTATACCCATGGATTGGCTAGTTCCTATTTGGAAGGTTGTAATTTCTTAACCGCAGCAGTTTCTACCCCTGCCAATAGTTTAGCACACTCTTTGTTGCTACTATGGGGGCCCGAAGCACAAGGAGATTTTACTCGTTGGTGTCAATTAGGCGGTCTATGGACTTTTGTAGCTCTCCACGGGGCTTTTGCACTAATAGGTTTCATGTTACGCCAATTTGAACTTGCTCGGTCTGTTCAATTGCGGCCTTATAATGCAATCTCATTCTCTGGTCCAATTGCTGTTTTTGTTTCTGTATTCCTTATTTATCCACTGGGGCAATCTGGTTGGTTCTTTGCGCCGAGTTTTGGCGTAGCAGCGATATTTCGATTCATCCTTTTCTTCCAAGGATTTCATAATTGGACGTTGAACCCATTTCATATGATGGGAGTTGCCGGAGTATTAGGTGCGGCTCTGCTATGCGCTATTCATGGAGCGACCGTAGAAAACACTCTATTTGAGGACGGTGATGGTGCAAATACCTTCCGTGCTTTTAACCCAACTCAAGCTGAAGAAACTTATTCAATGGTCACTGCTAACCGCTTTTGGTCCCAAATCTTTGGTGTTGCTTTTTCCAATAAACGTTGGTTACATTTCTTTATGCTATTTGTACCCGTCACCGGTTTATGGATGAGTGCTATTGGCGTAGTTGGCTTGGCTCTGAACTTACGTGCCTATGACTTTGTTTCCCAGGAAATCCGTGCAGCGGAAGATCCTGAATTTGAGACTTTCTACACCAAAAATATTCTTTTAAACGAGGGTATTCGTGCGTGGATGGCAGCTCAGGATCAGCCTCATGAAAATCTTATATTCCCTGAGGAGGTTCTACCACGTGGAAACGCTCTTTAATGGAACTTTCGTTTTAGCTGGTCGTGACCAAGAAACCACCGGCTTTGCTTGGTGGGCTGGGAATGCCAGACTTATCAATTTGTCCGGTAAACTGCTTGGAGCTCATGTAGCTCATGCCGGATTAATCGTATTCTGGGCCGGAGCAATGAACCTATTTGAAGTGGCCCATTTCGTACCAGAAAAGCCCATGTATGAACAAGGGTTGATTTTACTTCCACACTTAGCTACTCTAGGTTGGGGAGTAGGGCCAGGGGGGGAAGTTCTAGATACTTTTCCGTACTTTGTATCTGGCGTACTTCACCTAATTTCCTCCGCAGTCTTAGGCTTCGGTGGCATTTATCACGCGCTTCTGGGACCCGAGACTCTTGAGGAATCTTTTCCATTCTTTGGTTATGTCTGGAAAGATAGAAATAAAATGACTACAATTTTGGGTATTCACTTAATTTTGTTAGGTCTAGGTGCTTTTCTTCTAGTACTCAAGGCTCTTTATTTTGGCGGTGTATATGATACCTGGGCCCCTGGGGGGGGAGATGTAAGAAAAATTACCAATTTGACCCTTAGTCCCAGTGTTATATTTGGTTATTTACTAAAATCTCCTTTTGGTGGAGAAGGGTGGATTGTTAGTGTAGATGATTTAGAAGATATAATTGGTGGGCATGTATGGTTGGGTTTTATTTGTGTATTTGGCGGAATTTGGCATATTTTAACCAAACCCTTCGCATGGGCTCGCCGTGCATTTGTATGGTCTGGAGAAGCTTACTTGTCTTATAGTTTAGCTGCTTTATCTGTCTTTGGTTTTATCGCTTGTTGTTTTGTATGGTTCAATAATACAGCTTATCCGAGTGAGTTTTATGGACCCACCGGGCCAGAAGCTTCTCAAGCTCAAGCATTTACTTTTCTAGTTAGAGACCAGCGTCTTGGAGCTAATGTGGGATCCGCTCAAGGACCCACAGGTTTAGGTAAATATCTAATGCGTTCCCCAACTGGGGAGGTTATCTTTGGAGGGGAAACTATGCGTTTTTGGGACCTTCGTGCTCCATGGTTAGAACCTCTAAGGGGCCCCAACGGTTTGGACTTGAGTAGGTTGAAAAAAAGACATACAACCTTGGCAAGAACGACGCTCAGCAGAATATATGACCCACGCTCCTTTAGGCTCTTTAAATTCCGTGGGTGGCGTAGCTACCGAGATCAATGCAGTTAATTATGTCTCTCCTAGAAGTTGGTTATCAACTTCTCATTTTGTTCTAGGATTCTTCTTTTTTGTGGGCCATTTATGGCATGCAGGAAGAGCCCGAGCTGCTGCAGCAGGTTTTGAAAAGGGAATCGATCGTGATTTGGAACCTGTTCTTTACATGAACCCTCTTAACTAAGATTTTCTTATTTATACCTGTTCTACTTTTTTTCTGTTCTGGCTCGGTTATTCCATCTAGCCGAGCCATTCATTCCTTTTTATGAAAGAAAGATAAGGGACAGAAAAAAAAAATAAATAAAAATGAAAGAAACAAACGTATTCAATAAGCAAAAGGAGAGAGAGGGATTCGAACCCTCGATAGTTCCTAGAACTATACCGGTTTTCAAGACCGGAGCTATCAACCACTCAGCCATCTCTCCACAGCCTAATCCTTATTTTACTCCTACAAATAGAACATAGCCATATAAAAAATAAAAAGATTTATTAGCCTCTAGAAAGATATCAGATACAAGTTCCTTTTCGATATATCTCTGTATACTGTATACACGGATACAGGATCCGCTATACCCGCTTGTGAAATAAAGAGTAAATAATCTCTTCTCACCCCCATATCCAAATAAAAAAGCGGTTTAAGTAATAAATTTGAATTAAAGAGAAGAATCAATGGATTCATGATTAAACCCCTCCTACTTCTTGTATTTTTTTACAATTTTGGTTTAAGTGAGGGATCAAATATGTAGTCAACTTTATTTGATGGTAGCTTGGAGGATTAGAAATATGACTATTGCTTTCCAATTAGCTGTTTTTGCATTAATTGCGACTTCCTCAGTCTTAGTAATTAGTGTACCCCTTGTATTTGCTTCTCCTGATGGTTGGTCAAATAATAAAAATGTTGTATTTTCCGGTACATCATTATGGATTGGACTAGTCTTTCTCGTAGCTATTCTGAATTCTCTCATTTCTTAAATGAAATTTGGTTAATATTTATTAACCCCATAAAAAAGAAATAATAAAGGCCATTTCTTCTAAAAAATTAGAATAGTGAGACGTATTAAAACGCAATTTGCGTTCCGAATTGCTAGCTCTTCTCTTTCAGTATTATGAAATTCCATTCCCATTAGAATATTCATTGACAGATAATAAAAAAAGGAAAACTCTAATATAATAGAAAATGAAATGAAACGGTCGACCCAGACATAGAAGGTCGACCCAGGCGGATATACGCTATAAAATATATACCGTAGCGAGCGTAGTTTCAATGGTAAAATATCTCCTTGCCAAGGAGAAGATACGGGTTCGATTCCCGCCGCTCGCCCGCTTAATTTATCAAAGTACTATGATAAAAAGTTTAGTCTAGTTAACTGTTTAACTACTTATATTAAATTAAGTATTAATTAGGTGTTAGTCTAGTGCCGTATCCCTTACTATCTTACCCTTCCTTTGCATCCCACTCAAAAAAAGAGGGCGCTCCAGAGGCAGAAATAGAACTCGCCAACAGAGCTCCAAAAATTGGGTATTAACTGAGACAAACAACGGGCAAACTTTTTTTAAAGGGAAGGGAGAGGTAGACTGTCCCTTTCGTTTCATTTTTATTTTCTGCAGGGTAGGGAGAGGCCTTGCGCCTTCTTTTTTTGAAGGCAAGTGACTTCGCAAACTGCTCAATTTTGCCCTCTAGGGCCGGGAACTAATGAATAAAAAAGGGTTGGATACGCCCCTCTACCATACATATCTAGAGAAATAGAATAGTCCTTTTATACAGACTGCTAAGTGCGGAGACGGGAATCGAACCCGTGACCTCAAGGTTATGAGCCTCGTGAGCTACCAAACTGCTCTACTCCGCTCTGGAGTACCAGAAACTGGTGGACAAAAAAGGCTTGAATACAAGCCTCTAACATGTCTAGACAAATAGAATACTCCTTTTATACAGAATGGAGCGGGTAGCGGGAATCGAACCCGCATCGTTAGCTTGGAAGGCTAGGGGTTATAGTCGACGTTGGTTGATTATTTTTAACGTCTCTAATTCAAAACCGAACATGAAATTTTGATTTCATTCGGCTCCTTTATGGATATTCTCACCACTTAACATCTATGTCAGCTTTTCTATTTGAATGGAACCAAAGCTCTCCGCTTTCTAGATGATCCTTATAGAGTAGGAGATAGAAATTCTATCTAAATTCATCTAATCTACTTACTTCGTTCCCTAATTTCATTCAAGAGATCCTGAGGAAAAGAATTGGGTTTCCACCGAGCTGAAACAATATGCGGATGGTTCTAGTAAACCAAAACTATCGTTTTTTAGCTATTTGGCTTCCTTATTCCTTATTTTAAGAAGATTTAGTTACGATTGGAAATCAACTTTTTTGTATCTTCATCCATAGATCCTTTACTCATATTTTCAAAATTGGAATACTTAATCCAATGCAAAATTATGCTTCGCGACTCTGTACTCATAATCCTATTTTTATTTTGGATGCAATTTAAATTAGTCTTTGGATACAAATCGCCAGAATGTATATTCTTCCTCAATATGCTATTGAGAGGAAAAGGATTTAATCCTTTATAAGAACTAAAGTTTTCATCGGAATATAAAAATAAAAAACTTAAGGATGCCTTAAGTATATCATTTCAAATTCAGTTATTAATAGAACGAATCACACTTTTACCACTAAACTATACCCGCTACATTGTAGATTATGGTATAAATGGTACCCTTTGTCAAGGATAGCCATTTGACAAGAAGGCTAATTCCCCCTTATTGAATCAGATGGAGAAGGTTCATGACACTGAGCCGTTGGTACTTCTACTTCGATCGCTCGCCTTTACTTTAGGATTTAGATAGCCCCTCTGGTCTGTAAAAAAAATCTTTTCTTACCATGCTAATAGCGCCTGAACCAAATGTATTTATTTTGATTAGGATCCTATTCTACGGTTACGACTACAATAATAATTATTTACTTTGCAAGGACGTAAGTGTGTCAGACTGCTAAATTGTTTTATTATTCCTACAATATAAACTAGGGGATATAGGGGGTAACACTGTCCCTATAAATTCCTTTTTTCCTTTTCTTTTTTGTCCAGAATTGAACAAAAAAGAAATTATGGAAGATGTTTTCTTCCCCCATTAAGTCCGAGCCATAGAGTAAGAGTGAGATGAGTTTTCCAAATTCATCATAGACTTTCCCTATGGCTTGATAGAAGTAAGCAGCAAAGAGTCGTAACTTAAAGAAAAAAACGGACAGGGCCGACAGATTTACCTGATGTAAAGAAGATCCTAAAAGTCTCTGATTAGTCGACTCTCTCCATTTAACACTTTCCTCTCTCTCCTTTTTCCACTGACTCAATTCTAGTTTATTAGATTCTTGTTTAAAAGAATGCAAAAAGTTCAATAGAACTAAGAACACATAAAAATAGCATAGAGGATCAAGGCCATTACCAAAAGTTCCTCCCAAGGATCCTATATCCTATTGGGTATCTGTTCCCCGCCTTTTCCCGCTAGGATCGGAAATCTTATATTTTCCATATCCATATACCGTTGAATCCTTGGGGTTCCAGAATCCGCCTATTTTACTAGTCTTCGGAAACGGAAAACCCTGAACCAAGAAGAGTTGGATATGTTATGTAGGGTATGTTTTTTTTTATTAATTTTATTTTGAGCTCTCAAGATATCGATATATACATATACAATCTCTACATAATGTCTCTCTCTCTATCTCTATATATTATATATATAATATGTACATTATGCAGTAGACCCATAATGGGAAATCCAAGTGGCTAATTTTTGAATTAAATAAAAAGCCCTTTTAACTCAGTGGTAGAGTAATGCCATGGTAAGGCATAAGTCATCGGTTCAAATCCGATAAAGGGCTTTTTAAATTAGTGGTAGAGTAATCTCGTGCTAAGACGTAAGTCGTTGGTTCGAATCTGATAGAGTACTTTTCTACTAAATTGATTCACTTTTTTTCTTTGTTTTTGAAACTTTCTCTATATTTTTAGAGAATTTTATGACTTAGTGCGGATGGATGCATTTTTGGTATGAACACTAAATGAAGCACGGAGAATTAATCTATAACGATCAACTAAAAAAATCCTAGATGAAAACATAACAGAAAAGTTGGAAAAACTCTTTGCTTTGGATCTATTTATACTTTTCGAGTATATTGACAATTCCAAAAAACTGCTCATACTATGATTATAGTATAATCACGAGCGGTTGTATATGGCCCTATCGTCTAGTGATGCCCCTATCGTCTAGTGGTTCAGGACATCTCTCTTTCAAGGAGGCAGCGGGGATTCGACTTCCCCTGGGGGTAGGGAGTATTATGAAAGGAGGTTAATCATAGATTAGCAAAAACCCTAGAATAAATTCTTCCTGGGTCGATGCCCGAGTGGTTAATGGGGACGGACTGTAAATTCGTTGACAATGTCTACGCTGGTTCAAATCCAGCTCGGCCCAAACCAAAAATCTAGGGCTTCGTGAGTATGAACTAAATCCTTTTGTTTTCTTCCATAAAATAAAATGTCTGATCTATAGAAATAAAAGATAAAGAAAAAAGGGAAATTTTTTTTTCTAATCCATATCTCTCTCATTCCTTTCTTACAAACAAAAGAGTTTTTCTTATTGAAGGCTGGATTATTATCCATTTTTAGTGATAAAAAATCACGACATACTAGTTATGTCACTCTCACTATACCCACGTATAATATAATATGTGGGTATGTAGTATATGATTCGTCTATTTCTTAGAGTACGAAAGACGAATCGAATCTTCTTATGGTTCTATTTAAGAATGGGTATGCCATACACCCCGCGGGGATTGTAGTTCAATTGGTCAGAGCACCGCCCTGTCAAGGCGGAAGCTGCGGGTTCGAGCCCCGTCAGTCCCGAACTAGGGTTCAATGAATGGAGAAATTGATATTTCCTTTTTCCATGAAAAAAAGGGGCAGGGAGCAAGATCAAATACCCACAGGGCACCCTTACTTCACTTTTTTATTTTGCATCTCTCATTAAAGAGGGAGGGAGGGCATATAGGAATTTTTTTTCACTACTCCCAATCGATAAAGAAAGACACACATACGATATGTGGATTAGTAGAATTTAGGATATTATATTACTCTATCTTTCTTTATGATGATACCATCCTCATCTTAATTTCCTATTCCACTCTTATGGAATAGAGTACCGGTATTTTACCGGAATCCATACATAAATCGTATTCCCTTTTTATTTCAGACCTCTTTTCCCCATCTCACTTCTACTGCTTATTTGGATGTCTATGTGACCCATAGAAAGTGAAAGTTGGTCATATAATACATACATAATTGTATGTATAACTATAAGAAAAAGGAAGGGAAATTGTATAAGATTAAGAAAGTATAAGATTAAGAAAGCTCGTGGGTTAGAGATATAGAAAAGAAAAAGTAGAAAAGGATTAAAAAAGAGGGAATTCCTAATCCAATCAAAAAACCCATTTTGGTCTTAGTGTGGATAGAGGATCTTCCTATGTTATACTATATAACTCTCATCCGTGAAATATAACTCTCATCCATGAATTGATTTGATAGATCCGATATTCATAATATTGAATTGATTCAGTATTATCAGAATGCAAGCCCTACCCTTGAATTTACAAGATACCCCTTTTTCCTCTCCATGGGATTACATCCCGAGTTATTGTGAAAATAAAAAATAAAGAGGTTATGGAAGTCAATATTCTCGCATTTATTGCTACTGCACTGTTCATTCTAGTTCCTACTTCTTTTTTACTTATTATTTATGTAAAAACAGTCAGCCAAAATAATTAATTGGAATTCCAATTAATCATTGAAGAAATTAAAAGGGATTAAATAAAAAAAATCCAAGTCTTAAATGAAAGGATCTGGTTGGAATCTTAAAGTGTGGTAGAAAGAACTACATATAGTTTTTTCTACGACACTTTAGATTCTTTCTATTATATTATCTTTGAATCTACATAGAATAGATTAGTAGATTGAAATAGTTAAGTAGTCTAATTCAATTTCTTTTTTCATTGCATCCACTTAATTTCAATCAGGTCAAAATAAAAAAATCTAAGACAATTCTTGACCAAAGAATCCATGGAAGGAAAGAAAAATAATATGAAGAATAGACTATAGTAAAAAGTAAAAGGAAATGGAAAATGTGTGATATGCCGTGAATAGTTCCGTGGAAGAAAGTCTAATTTTCTTATGTATAGAACTTTTTTTAACCATTCGTCATTTCTAGTAGAAATTCTGAATTGGTATAATGGCTCTTTCTTACATTACAACTTACAATACAAGAGTTTCTTACAGGAGTGAAACAAAACTAAAGAAAAAGATTAAAGAATAACGTTTGACAAAATGATTAATGCAAAATGATCCATTAAAGAAAAGAATTGATACAACAATTTGATTACTTAATCAATTAGTAGTATCCCTAGAGTCCACTCCTTCCCCATACTACTAGTGAAAGAGAAAATGTAAAGACTACCATTAAAGCAGCCCAAGCGAGACTTACTATATCCATCTAAATTATGTCTCCTATTTCTATGAAGGGATTATTCTACTATTGATCAATAATCATAGTGGAATCAAGGGTACAGAGTCAAAAAGGGATTCCGCCCTAAGGCCATGGATCAATCAGTTCAAGGAATTTACTCCTAACAAATTCTTATAGGAATTCTGGTAGAATTAGAGAGCATTAAAAATACGAGATACTATAGCCCTTTTTTCCTTAAAAAAGAAAGAGTACGGGAATGATGTCCTGAATAGAAGAAGCGGGAATAGGAAGATTTTTTATTCCTTTTGTTACTCTTTTTTTTTTTTTTAAGCAAAGGACGCCCGAATATACCATAAAATTATCGATAGATAAATATTTATTGGATACCTACCTTACCTAATGTTTATTTTTGACCTAAACCCCTGCAGCCTTGCTTTGTATCATTCTATGAAAGAATGAAGAGATTTTATCCATAATACAACTCCTAAATTGATTTTTGATCGACCTATTTAATCTGATTCTCGT
>NW_028260657.1:0-27500 GCF_056163025.1 Triticum urartu
AATTTTTCTGGACCAAACCTCCGCTCCGACCCAACGATACAATGAATTTTTTCTGTTCATATTCATAAATAAAAAAGATTCGGAATCGCAATGCTACTATATGCGTCCAGAGGAGTATTTGGAATAATATTCTTCTATAATCCATTATTGCGGGGGGTCTTACTAACAGGGCTTCGCTGCACGGGACAGGTCTTCGTCGAAAAGCTAACTCCACCCGGCATTTTCATACCCTTTCTTTGGGTGGTATATCGCCTTTTAAAGTCTAAGAGGGTAGTAGGGGATCTATAGTAGGTAAGATAATTTGCCCTTTGATTTTGATTGAATATACTATTTTTCCGCCTTTACCACGCATTATTGTATGCGCTTCTAGAGAAGTATGTATGCAGGAAGTAAATTCTAACCGCTTTCTTTTGAATCCAATTTCAAATTAGATTAGAAAGATAGAAAGGCCATGAGGATGGGAAAATCAAAATAAAATCTTTTTAATTAGTTCTCCTTTTTTGGAATTTTCTTATTATCCTTTCATTTTTTTTACAGAATATTTTTCAAACTAAAAATAAAAAATACAATACAATAGTCAATATTCCTTATAATAGATATACTTAATTATATCATAAGAATCTTAAGATATTTTTCGACTAGATAGAAATAGTAAATTTGAATTGAGACACCTATTCCATGACGGATTTAAACTTACCTTCTATTTTCGTGCCTTTAGTAGGCTTAGTATTTCCGGCAATTGCAATGACTTCTTTATTTCTTTATGTGCAAAAAAATAAGATTGTCTAGTATTTTTTAGTGTAAGTAATTAATATGGTAGGGTATGTGGCTTTTTCTACACACACTTTCTACACACAAATGAAAAACGGTTATGGATGCGGATATAGGCTACGAGCATAAATGCATGAATATGCAGAGCCAGGTATAGCGAGTTTTATTTTATTTATTTTAATTGAATCAACGAATATTTTTTGAATAGAAAGTCAATGTATCTAACCTATTATTTCACAGGAGTACTAGTTGCTGAAGGCGATTTCAGAATCAAAAAAAGTAAAGTCAAAATTATTTAGCTTATTCTCTCAATTTCAATCGACCGCTGCTGGATTTAGTATATCTAATATGAATTGGCGATCAGAACACATATGGGTAGAACTTCTAAAAGGTTCTCGAAAAAGGGGTAATTTTTTCTGGGCCTGTATTCTTTTTCTAGGTTCACTAGGATTCTTATCGGTTGGGATTTCCAGTTATCTTGGTAAGAATATTATATCTATACTTCCATCTCAAGAAATTCTTTTTTTTCCGCAGGGGGTCGTGATGTCTTTCTACGGAATCGCAGGCCTATTCATTAGCTCCTACTTGTGGTGTACTATTTTGTGGAATGTAGGTAGTGGTTATGACCGATTCGATAGAAAAGAGGGAATAGTGTGCATTTTTCGTTGGGGATTCCCTGGAATAAAACGTCGCGTCTTCCTTCGATTCCTTATGCGGGATATCCAATCAATTAGAATTCAGGTTAAAGAGGGTCTTTATCCTCGTCGTATTCTTTATATGGAAATCCGGGGCCAGGGGATCATTCCCTTGACTCGTACTGATGATAAATTTTTTACTCCACGAGAAATTGAACAAAAAGCTGCCGAATTGGCCTATTTCTTGCGCGTACCAATTGAAGTATTTTGAGGTATCTTTTTTGAACTGAGTTGAATGAAGAAAAGAAGAATTGGAAGAAGAAAAGTTTTCTCAACACAGGGAGGAAGTCCCTTCTAAATTGGATTTGTTATTGTAAGGGGATTTTTAAGTATTTATCTAAAGGAAGGAACAAACGAGGATAAGAGAAATTTGCTTTTAATTTTTTTTTATCCAAGTTAGATATATCGCATACTATTCTTCCTTTTTCATCCGAAAGGGCTTTTTTTTTATTCTATTTCACTATTTCATTCCATCTAGATCTAAGAAAGAACCCAATGCACTGAAATTCCACTAATAACTAATATACAAAAAAGAAGAATAGATACAGGGTATCAAACCTATAGAGTTTTTGCTTCAAAGAAATAGAAATATCATGAAATAGAAATATCATCATATAGAGTCAGGGAATGGAATAGAGTCAGCGAATGAAGCATATTCATTAACAACTCCATTTACAGATCAAAAATGAAAAAAAAGAAAGCATTGCCTTCTTTACTATATCTTGTATTTATCGTACTTTTGCCTTGGGGGGTCTCTTCCTCATTTAACAAATGTCTGGAACTTTGGATTAAGAATTGGTGGAATACCAGGCAATCCGAAACTCTCTTAACTGATATTCAAGAGAAAAGGATTCTAGAAAGATTCATAGAATTAGAAGAACTTTCTCTCTTGGACGAGATGATAAAAGGGAAACTAAAGACACATGTACAAAAACCTCCTACAGGAATACACAAGGAAATAATACAATGGGTCAAAATAAATAATGAGGATCATCTCCATACCATTTTGCATTTCTCGACAAATATAATCTGTTTGGCTATTCTAAGTGGTTCTTTTTTTCTGGGTAAAGAGGAACTTGTCATTTTGAATTCTTGGGTTCAGGAATTCTTCTATAATTTAAATGACTCAATAAAAGCTTTTTTTATTCTTTTAGTTACTGATTTTTTTGTTGGATTTCACTCCACCCGTGGTTGGGAACTAGTAATTCGTTGGGTCTACAACGATTTTGGATGGGCTCCTAACGAGCTTATTTTCACTATTTTTGTTTGTAGTTTTCCAGTAATTCTAGATACATGTTTGAAATTTTGGGTCTTTTTTTGTTTAAATCGTCTATCTCCTTCGCTTGTAGTCATTTATCATTCAATTAGTGAAGCATAAATTCATTTGATCTCCCGATATTAATATTAATCAAATTAGCAAGCATCTTTTTTTAGAAAGAAAGCCCTTTTCCATTTTAGCAAAATTCTTTCTATTTATACCTACTTTAAGGTATTCATCATTGCAGTACAACTGTTGCAGTAGAATGACAACAGATTCGTGTATAGGGAACTAGATTAGCTTAGCTACCTATCTAATTTATTGTAGAAATTCTGGGATCTGCGATTGGACATGGAAAATAGAAATACTTTTTCTTGGGTAAAGGAACAGATAACTCGATCGATTTCTGTATCGATCATGATATACGTAATAACTCGGACATCTATTTCAAATGCATATCCCATTTTTGCGCAGCAGGGTTATGAAAACCCACGAGAAGCAACTGGACGAATTGTATGTGCCAATTGCCATTTAGCTAGCAAGCCCGTCGATATTGAAGTTCCCCAAGCTGTGCTTCCCGATACTGTATTTGAAGCAGTTCTTCGAATTCCTTATGATATGCAATTGAAACAAGTTCTTGCTAATGGAAAAAAGGGAGGGTTGAATGTAGGTGCTGTTCTTATTTTGCCCGAGGGATTCGAATTAGCGCCGCCCGATCGTATTTCCCCTGAGTTAAAAGAAAAGATAGGAAATCTTGCTTTTCAGAGTTATCGTCCCGATAAAAAAAACATTCTTGTGATAGGCCCTGTTCCCGGTAAGAAATATAGTGAAATTGTCTTTCCCATTCTTTCCCCTGATCCTGCTACGAAGAAAGATGCTCATTTCTTAAAATATCCCATATATGTAGGGGGAAACCGAGGAAGAGGACAGATCTATCCTGATGGTAGCAAGAGTAACAATACAGTCTATAATGCTACGTCAACAGGTATAGTAAGAAAAATACTACGTAAAGAAAAGGGGGGGTATGAAATATCCATAGTTGATGCATCAGATGGACGCCAAGTGATTGATATTATACCTCCCGGACCAGAACTTCTTGTTTCAGAGGGGGAATCCATCAAGCTTGATCAACCATTAACAAGCAATCCTAATGTGGGAGGTTTTGGTCAGGGGGACGCAGAAATCGTGCTTCAGGATCCATTACGTGTCCAAGGCCTTTTGTTCTTCTTCGCATCCGTTATTTTGGCACAAGTTTTTTTGGTTCTCAAAAAGAAACAGTTTGAAAAGGTTCAATTGTACGAAATGAATTTCTAGGTCCCGGGATTTCTTACCATCAAGTTGGTAAAAAGCCTCGATTTATTGGCAATTGCTAGAATTATCTATGATCTATTTTGGAAATCCTTTTTTTGTTTAGACTGCTTTTTGTTTATGAGATGTCTGGAATTCCTTATTTATATCCCATGCAAAAGAAGAGAATCCAAGGCAAAGGCGAGAACAATCAAATTAAAATTTCTTCTTTTTCGGAGGGATTGCAGGTCTTCTTAATCGTCTATTCGGCACAAGAAAAAGCCTTTTTCTTGTGCCGATTCTTCTTGTATCAAAATAAGAATCCTTTTTCTTCCTAATTCGTCAAAGATTACTATTTCTTCTTTATTCGGGTCTGTCTCTTGGACCTCTTTTTCTTTTGCTTAGGTTTAGCCGAGGTAGTGGACAAACAGAGGGGAAGAAAATATGGCGGGGGAAAAATTTCTTGTGATTGTGAGCAAATTGCTTGGCTTGTTTAATTAAGTTCAACTTCAAATTTACAGAAATTTTGCAAAAAAAAAGTAAACTCTTCCATTGAAGGTTTTTTTATTTTTAGGCTAGTTGAATAGTTTTGATTAAGGTTTTATTAGTTTATTACTCGAAACTAAATCAAGGATTTTCAGGATACTTCCTTCGTGGAATAAGATATTGGATCCTCGAGTGATCTCTTTTTCTTGTTGCTTCATAAGAGTGAATCGAATAGATTCAATTCGCGTTATAAGAGTAAAATAAAAATTCCGCGGGTCCTTTCCGCTCTAATCAGATAAAGGGGGGTAAGGACCCGCTAAGCTCCTACTTTTTCATGTTTACAATCTGGTCCCTCCGATTACTATAGAGATGAACCCAATCCAGAATATGAACCATAAAAGAAAACACCTACTAAACCAATCACAGCAATACCAGCTACAGTACCTATCAGCCAAAGAGGAATTCTTCCAGTAGTATCGGCCATTTCCCCTACTTTCCTCCACATTTTATCAATTGGTCATGCTAGAGACAAAAACAGTCATGGGTAGTTATAAGGATGGTATCCTTCCAAATGGGATAAGAGAATTCTTATTAGTCTCTTTCTTTCTCTCAATTGAAGAAGTAATTGGAAAATAAAACAGCAAGTACAAAAATGAGTAATAAACCCCAGTATAGACTGGTACGATTCAATTCAACATTTTGTTCATTCGGGTTTGATTGTGTCATAGTTCTATAGTTGGAATTTGTTTTATCGTTGGATGAACTGCATTGCTGATATTGATCCCAAGAAAAAAACAGTAGGTACAGCTAGTCCGTGAATAGCCAGCCATCGCACTGTAAAAATAGGATAGGTTCGATCTATGGTCATTGAGGGCCTCCTAAAAGGATCTACTAAATTCATCGAGTTGTTCTAAAGAATCAAAACGGTCGGTTATTAACGGAATTCCTTGTCGGCTTTCCGTGAAATACTCGTTTGGCCTAGGACTTCCAAACACGTCATAAGCTAAACCCGTACTGACAAATAACCAACCCGCAATGAATAGGGAAGGTATAGTAATGCTATGAATAACCCAGTATCGAATACTGGTAATAATATCAGCAAAAGAACGTTCTCCCGTGCTTCCAGACATGCTGAACTCCCAAAATTTTTGTACATTCAAAAAAGGAATTGATTCCGTAAAAGATGGGATCGACCAGTAAATAGAAAATTACTGATATTTCATCCTTGTGAGATTGTCAATTTTGTACCAAAGGTGTATTTTGAGTATACCGAATTAGTATAGCTATCCTTCCTATGGCACAGCAATCTGGTTTTGCCTGGTTCCGAAACATAATTACTTTTTTATTTTTTTTTTGTCTATAGGTAAGCTATATGTTATTCAAGGCATCAATAGAAAACCCCATTTTTGTAGGTTCTACTTACTTTTCATTGGCTTCGGAATAATAGAGTAATTCGGAATAGCAGCCAAAATCTTGGGAAAATCTAAGTTAATGATCAATAGGTTTGGATAAATAATTTAGGAAGGATATTCTCATACTGACACAATACAAGGACAAGTATATGTGAAATCTATCCTTTCATAATTCGTAATTCATCCTTGTATTGTTTGTTGGATTAGGTCTAACTTTCTTGACCAAACTGCGAGCGCGGAACTTTACGAGATGAAATAGGGAAAGACAGAAGATAGAATAGAACTTAAAAGGATAATTGAAGTGACTCGTCTTCGAATCTACTTTGGTTGGAGTTCGAAAAAGGAATAAAAATAAAGTAAATTCAAGGAAGAGCTTTCTTTTTTTTTTTTTTTTAACAGCCCCTTGGCAGGTCGTGGAATGCTTTTGTTCTCCTCTTATTCCATATGGAATACAATCAGTTAAAATAAGAAGGAATAGGGGAATATTCGATCGTTCACTCCAAAAAGAGGGTCCTATTGAAAAAGAAATTATCCAAAATAGAAAGAAGTTTTTTTTTTCAAATTCAATTGTTTATTTATCTCTTATTCAAAAATTTCCCTGAAAATTGAATTTCTTTTTTTCATTCAATGGGGTTAGATGATCTAGTTCTTAATATTATTACTTTACTCAATTGACAAATTCCACAACAAATCTCTTGATTCGGAATTAGGGACTCATGTATCATCTGATGAATCCACTTTCTTTTACACTTCTGTATCTTACTCTATCTTGTTTTTTAGTATTATCTAAAATAACTGATGAATTATGAATTTTCCATAACTTAGGTAAATGCTTTACCAACATATGTAGTGTAGTAAAAAAAAATAAATGGAATTTAACTCTTTCATGCTTACTTTAACTAGTTATTTTGGTTTTCTACTGGCTGCTTTAACTATAACCCCAGCTCTATTTATTGGCTTGAACAAGATACGCCTTATTTGAATTGACTGAATAATTATAATTCAGAAAAGAAAAATCTTTCTTTGGGATTCCTGGCATTCTACGACTCTTTTCCAGACTAATTAGGAATTCTTTTCTTGGTCATTGAGATTCGTGGATAATTTAGAGTACTATTTAGGGATAGATCGTACCTCTTTTTTTATCCCCTCGAACAAATCGAAATGATTGAAGTTTTTCTATTTGGAATCGTCTTAGGCCTAATTCCTATTACTTTAGCGGGATTATTCGTGACTGCGTATTTGCAATACAGGCGTGGGGATCAGTTGGATCTTTGATTGAGTCATTTTTTTTTTTTGATTGACCTCCTCCAGACCAGAGAGGAGGTCAAATTGAAATTGGAGTTACAATTCAATTTTGTTAAGTTATTTTACTCTGCTTCGACATAAAATAGATGGAATCACGCTCTGTAGGATTTGAACCTACGACATCGGGTTTTGGAGACCCGCGTTCTACCGAACTGAACTAAGAGCGCTTTCATTCATTCAAAAAGAAAATCTTTTTCTATTCCTAATGTATCTCACGTACGTATAGTCTCCACAAATTCAAGTTATACCCACTTTACTTTAATTGATCTCGTCGCTACTGCCTATAAAGAAGAAAGAAGTAATAGGTAGGGATGACAGGATTTGAACCTGTGACATTTTGTACCCAAAACAAACGCGCTACCAAGCTGCGCTACATCCCTTTTCCAAATTAAATTGTTGTACAATGCCATTGTACACAATTCCTGTCTTCTTTTCCACATCATAATTTTCTTCTTCTTTCTTTCTCTATCTATATATAGAACCCTCGTGTCATTTCTTCTTTTTGGTCTCATATAATTAAGGAATTATATACATATAAAATCCAATATAATTTCGCCTATAAAAGAAGGATTACTTTTCCTTGGTAATATATAGGAAGAAGGGGTCATCTTTTTCTTTTTTAGGGATAGGAAAATTTCGTCGATATGGTTCATTTTATATATAGCATAACAATCTTGGGCAAGAGTTTATGATCATATATGTATTCCAACAAGGAAGGAGGATTTTCAATGCGGGATATAAAAACATATCTCTCTGTAGCACCCGTGCTAAGTACTCTATGGTTTGGTGCTTTAGCAGGTTTATTGATAGAAATTAATCGTTTATTCCCAGATGCTTTGTCATTCCCTTTTTTTTAATTCTAGTTATTGCTATGGGAGGGATAGATTTCTTCGTGATATGACAAAATTTGATCCTTTTCAATCTTTTTTTAGTATCGGAAGGAAAAAGAAAGAAAAGATGGATTGGGTTGAACCTCAGAGTCATTAAAAATTTGGTAAACCCCATTTTTGAAAATAGAAATTCAATTTAAAGGGGTACCCAAGCTAAATAAGGCCTCAGAAATCAGAGCATAGAAAAGGCGGGGCTGGCTAATTAAATGAAAGGATTTCGAACCAAAATCTTTGCTAATTCGACAAGGATTGTATTCTTTAATTATTTCTCTATTTTTTATTACTTAATTAAAGAATAAAAAAAAATTATTCTAATGAATTTTATTCTTCTTCTTCGGATTCAAAATAGAAGAATAAAAGAATAAGTAGAAGAATTAAGTTAAGTCAATCCAAAAAGAAAAGGAGGTTCATGGCCAAGGGAAAAGATGTTAGAATCAGAGTTATTTTGGAATGCATCAGTTGTGTTCGAAAAGGTGCCAATGAGGAATCGACGGGGATTTCTAGATATAGTACTCAAAAGAATCGCCACAATACACCCGGACAATTAGAATTCAAAAAATTTTGTCGTTATTGTCGCAAGCATACGACTCATCACGAAATAAAGAAATAGGAACATCGTGTGTTTGATCTTTCCAAACAACAGAAAGAGTAAGAACTTCATATTTAATATATAAAGAAAACATAGTATAGAATACAAAATACAAATCAACTCATCTGATTTCCGGTAGATATTATTTCATATGTATAGAGGGTATTCATATACTATAATATGAATCAAATAAGATATGGATCAAAGAAAAACTACTTCTTCTGGATCCTAAATTAATAAAATAAAGAAGTGAATTTTCAAATTTTCAAATTTTAAATAAGGAATAAATCATGTATACATCTAAACAACCTTTTCTTAAATCTAAGCAACCCTTTAGTAAATCCAAGCAAACTTTTAATAAATCCAAGCAACCCTTTCGTAAATCCAAGCAAACTTTTCGTAAATTCAAGCAACCTTTTCGTAAATCTAAACAACCTTTTCGTAGGCGTCCCCGGATTGGCCCGGGAGATCGAATTGATTATAGAAACATGAGTTTAATTAATAGATTTATTAGTGAACAAGGAAAAATATTATCGAGACGAATAAATAGATTAACCTTGAAACAACAACGATTAATTACTCTTGCTATAAAACAGGCTCGTATTTTATCTTTCTTACCGTTTCGTAACTATGAGAACGAAAAGCAATTTCAAGCCCAGTCAATTTCAATAATTACAGGTTCTAGACCCAGAAAAAATAGACATATTCCTCAATTAACGCAAAAGTACAATTCCAATCGAAACTTAAGAAACAACAACCAAAATTTAAGAAACAACAACCGGAACTTAAGTTCCGATTGTTGATGTTTTATTCGAATTCGAAAGGGCCAGACCTATATATATTATAAAGAAAGTAATCCAGCTCGTTGATTCCTACCACTTAATCTTAATTTATTGTATCTTCCCGGAGTTCCCTCTCCGGGAATTCATCTTTTATTATTCCAGTATATTACTTTATTTATACCTTTAATTGATGATCTTTATTTTATTGGAAATCGTGTAAAGATTATTTGGATTTGATACAGCTACTTGTGCAAGCATTTTACGATTAAGAATCAATTTCTTCTTGTACAGGTTGTGTATTAATTTACTATAACTATCGAATACTTTATATACCCGCGTTGCTGCGTTTATCCGAGTGATCCACAAACGACGAAAATCCCTCTTTTGCCTACCTCTATCTCGATGAGAGGAAACAAAAGCTCTTTTTACCTGTTGGGTAATCATTCGATTAAGTCTTAAATGAGCCCCTCTAAAGTTTGAGGCAAATGAACGCATTTTTGTTCGTCGTCTCCGGGCTATATATCCTCGCGGAACTCTGGTCATTGAATCAAATTAACCTTAATGAATAACTAATGATTTCTCTTCTTTTAGCCACCCTTTTTCTCATTAATAACAAAACTAATTATTCCGATATATAAAATATTAATTCCAATGGCTTTTGCTATAGTAACCTTCCCAACCACGATTTTTTATTCCACTCCGTTCAGTTATTTCTATACGAAATAACAAATTCATTCTAATAATACTAAAAAAAATAGTGGGTTCCATCGTTTCTATGGTTCCCTTTTAAACGGTGAGGCCCTCTCTATACACCGGAGCCCTTTCTTTCATCAAAAGGTATTGCGAACTTGTATAGTCCACATTCTTTGGCTCTACCTATCCATTATAGAGTAAATAGCTCTTTTCACAATAAGAGTTATCCATACAGTGACGGTATTTAATTATGAAAGTTGGCTAAGTAGCTGACCCTGTTAGTCCGTTCTTTTAAGATAAAGGAGCATAAGCCTTTTTCTTTTTATTACTATTTCCTCCGCTTAATGGATAACCATTTGCTACCAATGGGAGAATTGCTTCTTATTTCCAATTTAGATAATTGGATTTGCACCAAAGGAAACCATAAATTCCATATACCATAGAAATCTAGGATAGAGAAGCTATATCCTATTCATTGGTACTAATCATGGATACTTCAATTTTTTTTATATTTGTTTGAAGTCATGATCTGAACGAGTCGCACATACACCCTAGCACATGTTCCTCGACGCTGAGGGCATCCTTTAAGCGCGGCCGTTTTTCGAGCATTTCGTATTGGCTGTCTTGCGTTTCTAATAAGTTGTTTAACCGTCGGCATGTTGTATGTATATAGAAAAAAATGGATTGGTTTAGATCCATCTTAACCTGATGATTGCTCATCATGAAGTCTTTCTATTTTCTATTAAATCGAGGAAAACACGAATTTAGCTGTGAAATAACTTTACAAGAAATCCGGACACTACCAATCCTTAAACATTTCTGGAAACCACACTGGATCAGTATCGCAGTGCTTGTCAATCATTTCATCCCCTACAATATCGACAAGTCCATAAGCTTTGGCTTCGTCTGCTGACATAAAAACATCCCTTTCCATGTCTTCGGATACAACCCAAAAAGGCTTGCCTGTTCTTACTGCATAAACCCTTGTGATCATTTCGCGAACTTTGTGTAACTCTTCTACTTCTAGTAAAAATTCTGGTGTCCTTGCCCGATAATAAGCACTAGCAGGTTGGTGAAGCATAATCCTCGCGTGAGGGAATGCTATACGCTTGGTGGGTTCTCCTCCAAGCAGAATGAAGGACGCCATGGAGGCGGCTATTCCGAGGCATATTGTATATATATCTGGTGTCACCGTTTGCATCGTATCAAAAATAGCCATTCCTGAGATTAGCCACCCGCCTGGGGAGTTTATAAACAAAAAAATATCACTAATTCCATCTTCTATACTCAGATATACCATGAGACCTGTAATATGATTCGTGATCTCGCAACGAATCTCTTGACCTAAAAAAAGTGTCCTTTCTCGATACATAACATTGTATAAGTCAACCCAAGTCGCTTCTTCATCTCCAGGAATCCGGTAAGGTACTTTTGGAACACCAATGGGCATATTAGATTAATATTATTAAATTTAAGTAAGAAAACCACACTTTAATATGGAAACGTAAGAATGGAACAGAAAGAAAGAATCCGCAGTTTATTGTCTTAATTTTTATTCTTATTCTATATGAATATTATAGATTCTATTAATACGTAGATTGAAAGGTTATACATATAAGGAATGTAAGACAGATTGAATAAAGAAAAGGGAATGGGTGATTTGAATGCTAAACAAAGAGGGGTAGCGATCTATTCTTCGTTTTTTCCAAATTGGCCAAGTTACCCATTGCATATTGGCACTTATCGAGTATAGAATAGATCTGCTTCTCTTTCTTCTTATGAACAGAATTGGCTTCTTATTTTTAATGGAATGAAATAAATATTCGCGCTTTCTGACACAGAATCCCCTAGAAGGGTTAGGTACATAGGATATGGATAGTCTTTTTCAATGCGATAAAATAAAGCGACATCGTGTCTATTTTTCTTTGCTAAAGGGGTATTTCCATGGGTTTGCCTTGGTATCGTGTTCATACTGTCGTATTGAATGATCCGGGTCGATTGCTTGCGGTGCATATAATGCACACAGCTCTAGTTTCTGGTTGGGCTGGCTCAATGGCTTTATACGAATTAGCAGTTTTTGATCCCTCTGATCCTGTTCTGGATCCAATGTGGAGACAAGGTATGTTCGTAATTCCCTTCATGACTCGTTTAGGAATAACGGATTCGTGGGGTGGTTGGAGTATTTCAGGAGGAACTGTAACAAATCCGGGTATTTGGAGTTATGAAGGTGTGGCAGGTACGCATATTGTGTTTTCTGGCTTGTGTTTCTTGGCAGCGATCTGGCATTGGGTATATTGGGACCTAGAAATATTCTCTGATGAGCGGACGGGAAAACCCTCTTTGGATTTGCCCAAGATCTTTGGAATTCATTTATTTCTTGCAGGGGTGGCTTGCTTTGGCTTTGGGGCATTTCATGTAACGGGTTTGTATGGTCCTGGGATATGGGTATCCGATCCTTATGGACTAACTGGAAAAGTACAAGCTGTAAATCCAGCGTGGGGTGCAGAAGGTTTTGATCCTTTTGTTCCGGGGGGAATAGCTTCTCATCATATTGCTGCGGGTACATTGGGTATATTAGCGGGCTTATTCCATCTTAGTGTCCGTCCGCCTCAACGTCTATATAAAGGATTACGTATGGGCAATATTGAAACTGTACTTTCCAGTAGTATCGCTGCTGTTTTTTTTGCAGCTTTCGTAGTTGCTGGAACTATGTGGTATGGGTCAGCAACGACCCCAATCGAATTATTTGGGCCTACTCGTTATCAGTGGGATCAGGGATACTTTCAGCAAGAAATATATCGAAGAGTTAGCAATGGTTTAGCCGAAAATCTTAGTTTATCAGAAGCTTGGTCTAAAATTCCCGAAAAATTAGCCTTTTATGATTATATTGGTAATAATCCGGCAAAAGGGGGATTATTCAGAGCAGGCTCAATGGACAATGGGGATGGAATAGCTGTTGGATGGTTAGGACATCCCGTCTTTAGAGATAAAGAAGGACGTGAGCTTTTTGTACGCCGTATGCCTACTTTTTTTGAAACATTTCCGGTTGTTTTGGTAGATGAGGAGGGAATTGTTAGAGCAGACGTTCCTTTTAGAAGAGCAGAATCCAAATATAGTGTTGAACAAGTAGGTGTAACGGTGGAGTTCTATGGTGGCGAACTTAATGGAGTAAGTTATTCTGATCCTGCTACTGTAAAAAAATATGCGAGGCGTTCTCAATTAGGGGAAATTTTTGAATTAGACCGGGCTACTTTGAAATCTGATGGTGTTTTTCGCAGCAGTCCAAGGGGTTGGTTCACTTTTGGTCATGCTACCTTTGCTTTGCTCTTCTTTTTCGGACACATTTGGCATGGCGCTAGAACATTGTTCCGAGATGTTTTTGCTGGTATTGATCCAGATTTGGATGCTCAAGTGGAATTTGGAACATTCCAAAAAGTGGGAGATCCAACTACAAGGAAACAGGCAGTTTGATACACATTGTTATAGTATCTTTCACCTCTCTTTTTTGATTTGACATGGGAAACATCTCCCATCCTTTCTTTGACTCTTTTTCTTTCTTTATATGGGAAATTATCCCAAATGACAAATGAATAGGTGTGGAAGTTATAATTGTAAATAAACCAGGATCGAATCTATGGAAGCATTGGTTTATACGTTCCTTTTAGTTTCGACTTTAGGGATAATTTTTTTCGCTATCTTCTTCCGAGAACCACCTAAGGTTCCACCAACTCCAACTAAAAGAATAAAATAATTTCATTTAAGTAAGAAGTCCCCCTATCTGGGAGACTTCTTACTTAAATTAGTCTCCGTGTTCTTCGAATGGATCTCTTAATTGTTGAGAGGGTTGCCCAAACGCGGTATATAAGGCATACCCAGTAAAGCTTACAAGTAAACCAGATATGGAGATGGCGACTAAAGTTGCTGTTTCCATTTTTATAGAATTTCAAGATTACAATGGATCTACGAAAAGATCGTGTATTTACAACTACAACGGAATAGTATACAAAGTCAACACCAATGATTAAATAGAATTTATGGCTACACAAACCGTTGAAGATAGTTCTAAACCTAGGCCAAAACGAACTGGTGCAGGTAGTTTACTGAAACCCTTGAATTCGGAATATGGGAAAGTCGCCCCGGGTTGGGGGACTACTCCTTTTATGGGGATCGCAATGGCTTTATTCGCTATATTCCTATCTATCATTTTAGAAATTTATAATTCTTCCGTTTTACTGGACGGAATTTTAACCAATTAGGTTTCTACTAACTAAAACTAGGAAGTCAGAGTTTTTCCATCCAAAAAAGCCTTTCTAGTTTAAGATCTACATTTCTAGATATTATGGTAGTTCGACCGCGGAATTTTTTTGTTTCGGTATCTCTGGAATATGAGTGTGTGACTTGTTAGAATTGATCCTATTGATAATACATAGAAAGGGCCTGTTATCTCTATCAAGATGATTCTAATTCGTCAGATATTATTTATTCTAGTATCTGGAACACGAAATAGATAGAGTGGATCAAAAAAAAATGGAACTATGATTCATACTCACTATTAAGACCTCGCAACCAGACTGAAAAATTCAAGTAGTTCTTAAATAAAAATAAAAAAGAAATTTTCTTCCTTCCAATTTTGTTTGCCCAAAAGACAACTTTTTTTCTCTCGATTTTGTCGAGTCATTACACTGATTCAATAAATGATTATCAAGCGGTTCTTATTCGAAGAACCCTTGCCTTTTGTTTAGCTTGAGACTAAATCATCGTGGCTCTAGTATGAATCTAAGGTTTTAATTGAACTGATTCATAGGATCTCAACAAGATAATTTCTATATTACGCATAAAAAAACAAATCCTTTATAGGGAAGAGAAAAGTCAAGAAGCCTCTAATGACCAACATAAGGGAAAGGAAGAAAGAAAGACGCGCCAACTTGAGATTTTTTGGCATTATCATCACAAAGAAGATATTCCGGATTTTTCTTATTTGATATCTTCAAGGCAAATCGACCCAATTCAGTGGCTGATGAAGTTTTGAACCTTTTTTCTAATATTCGTTGAAAATTTTTGTGTTTCTGCTTGAGCCGTACGAGATGAAATTTTCATATACGGCTCTTAGAGGGGGACTCGGGTTAGTTACCTATCTCAATAAAGTATATGATTGGTTTGAGGAACGTCTTGAGATTCAGGCAATTGCAGATGATATAACTAGTAAATATGTTCCTCCCCATGTCAACATATTTTATTGTTTAGGGGGAATTACACTTACTTGTTTTCTAGTACAAGTCGCTACCGGTTTTGCTATGACTTTTTACTACCGACCAACCGTTACAGAGGCTTTTTCCTCGGTTCAATACATAATGACCGAGGCCAACTTTGGTTGGTTAATCCGATCAGTTCATCGATGGTCAGCAAGTATGATGGTTTTAATGATGATCCTGCATGTATTTCGTGTGTATCTCACAGGGGGATTTAAAAAACCCCGCGAATTAACTTGGGTCACAGGTGTGGTTTTGGCTGTTTTGACTGCATCATTTGGTGTAACTGGTTATTCTTTGCCTTGGGATCAAATTGGCTATTGGGCAGTCAAAATTGTGACAGGTGTACCTGACGCCATTCCGGTAATAGGATCGCCTTTAGTGGAGTTATTACGCGGAAGTGCTAGTGTGGGCCAATCCACTTTGACTCGTTTTTATAGTTTACATACCTTTGTACTGCCTCTGCTTACTGCCGTATTTATGTTAATGCACTTTCCAATGATACGTAAGCAAGGTATTTCGGGTCCTTTATAGGGAAGGCATATCATAGAGAATTATAATTATCATATATCATATCGGGTAGGTTTTGGTATTTCATTGCTACAAGCATGGGTTATTGTAAAATAACACATGTCATTTGGATACTTCTCTTCAACTCCAAAGTATTTTTATACAATACAAATAGTTGAAGTTAATTTTACGAAAGAAAAAAGGCGGATTATGGGAGTGTGTGACTTGAATTATTGATTTGGCCATGCAGATAAAGAATTGGATCTGCCACATTAGAATTCACAACCAAAGGTGTCTCCGCATCCAATCAACATGTAAGTCCCCTACCTAGGAAGGATAGGCTGGTTCACTTGAGGAGAATATCTTCTATGATCATACCGCAACCATGTCATCCATGAACAGGCTCCGTAAGATCCCATAGAGTAGAAATGGAATAAGTCATGTGACATGATCCAGTTCTCTATTTATTACACTTACCTTTTTATTATAGTATGGAAATGCATTCATTTTCTTTGCATCGATTGTGATCCGCAATACTATCGGAGTAAAAGAAGGGATCTAAGGAAGAATGTAGGCTAAACTTTTTGATTTTTTATTAGTAACAAGTAAATATTTTGTTTGGAGGTAAGAAACTTGCGATATTGAGGGGATAAATACCAACTAATCAAGAGACATGAGACAATCCACAAAGCAATTGATCATGATCAAATTTGTAAGCCCACTTGGATATTGAGCATTTACCCATAAGAATAGGATTATTTTCAATGAGTAGTTGTAGGTGCAACTTCGGAAAAGAGAATCTGATAAAGCTTTTCTTGCCTAGAGTCATTGAGTCATTATAAACCTTAATTCTATTAAGGATCTTCCGCGGTCTTATTTCTTTCACTCTTGCTCGAGCCGGATGATGATAAATTCTCATGTCCGGTTCCTTTGGGGGATGGATCCTAAAGAGTTCACCTATCCCAATAACAAAGAAACCAGACTTAAATGATCCTGTATTAAGAGCTAAATTAGCTAAAGGGATGGGACATAATTATTACGGGGAACCCGCATGGCCCAACGATCTTTTATATATTTTTCCAGTAGTAATTCTAGGTACTATTGCATGTAATGTAGGTTTAGCGGTTCTCGAGCCATCAATGATTGGTGAACCGGCAGATCCGTTTGCAACTCCTCTGGAAATATTACCCGAGTGGTACTTCTTTCCCGTGTTTCAAATACTCCGTACGGTACCCAATAAGTTATTGGGCGTTCTTTTAATGGTTTCTGTGCCAACAGGCTTATTGACAGTACCTTTTCTAGAGAATGTCAATAAATTCCAAAATCCATTTCGCCGCCCAGTAGCTACGACCGTTTTTTTAATCGGTACTGTAGTAGCTCTTTGGTTAGGTATTGGAGCAACATTACCCATTGATAAATCATTAACTTTAGGTCTTTTTTAGATATTTTTTGATTCATTCAACCGTGAAGTACCATAGGTATCTAGGAAATAGTTACTTCCAAGTGAATCTTCCCTAGATACCTAAAATCCATTTTATTATGATCCATTTCGCGAAAATATAGATTGTACCAAAGATGCTAAATTGTTTTCTTTTTATTCTAACTCGAAAAAGAAGAAGAAAAAAAATTGCAATGGATTTAAAACGAGAGTTTATTCTTAAGTAAATCAATTGGGAGATGCTTCTCTAGAGTGTCCCATATATGTTTTCTATCTTCCATACGAAAACTGTCAATTCTCAGAAGATCTTCTTCAGTCTTACTCAAAAGGTCCAATAGTGTATGTATATTGGCCCTTTTTAGACAATTATACGTTCTAGAAGTCAATTCTAATTGATCAATAAAAATACAATTCAATGGAATTCCTTTTTTGTTTTTCTTTAGATTAGTTAATCTTTTTTGAAAAGTAAAAAGGGGTGGAGTAAACCTGTTTTTATTTTCTTCGAAACTAGCGCCCTCTTCCTCCGCGTGTAGAAAAGGAAGAAATAAATCAATCAAATTACGAGAAGCCTCATAAAGTGCTTCCTTAGGGGTTAAACTTCCATTAGTCCATATTTCTAGAAAAAGTATCTCGTGTTTTTCATTTCCATTCCCACAAGAAAAAATACTATAATTCACATTTCGAACAGGCATGGATACAGCATCTATAGGATAACTTCCATCTTGATAGTTCTTTCTGAGTTCTGTCTGATATCCACGATCTCTCTTGATCTGTAAATCAATACAGAAATCAATGGGCTCTGTCAAGTTAGCTATAGGTTGTGCCGTATCAACGATTTCTACGGAAGGCGGTAAGATGATATCTTGAGCAGTTATGTATCTAGGACCTTTGACGCAAATGGATGCGTCTCTAACTCCATAGAGATTACTTCTCAATACAATTTCTTTCAAATTTAGTAAAATTTCTTGTACGGATTCTTCAATACCTGCTATTGTAGAATACTCGTGCGGCACGCTCCCAAATTTTGCACGTGTGATACATGTTCCTTCTATTTCTCCAAGTAAAGCTCTTCGCAAGGCAATACCGACGGTGTCCGCTTGACCTTTTCTAAGCGGGGACAGAATGAAACGACCATAATAAAGGCGCTTACTATCTACTCTTGATTCAACACACTTCCACTGTAGTGTTTGAGTGGATCCTGCTACCTCCTCTCGAACCATAATAGACTAGTATTATTATTTTATCATTGAATCGTTTATTTCTCTTGAAATGAAAGTTGAAAGCGGGTTAATTCTTTTACAGACGTCTTTTTTTAGGCGGTCGACATCCATTATGCGGCATAGGTGTTACATCGCGTATACAACTTAATCGCACACCACTTTTAGCAATGGCTCGTAATGCGGCATCTCTTCCACTACCAGCGCCCTTTACCATAACTTCTGCTCGTTGCAAACCTACTGTACGAATAGCATCTACTGCTGTTCTTTGACCAGCATAGGGTGATGCTTTTCTTGAGCTTTTGAATCCACAAGTACCGGCCGAGGACCAAAAAACCACCCGACCTTGTGGGTCTGTAACAGTTATAATGGTATTGTTGAAACTAGCTTGAACATGAATAACCCCTTTTGTTATTCTACGTGCACTCTTCCGTAAACTAAAACGTGCATTCCTACGTAAACCAATACGCACTTTCTTACGTGAACCAATTTTTGGTATAGCTTTTGCCATATTTTATTATCTCATAAATATGAGTTAGAAATAAAAAAAAGAAAAAAAGATACAAAGATATCCGTTTCAGGGTAAAATAAACCCTTTACTTTAATTATTTTAAATGAAATTATTTTATTTGGAATTGGAACATTTCCGCGGGTACTTTTTTTTACTTTTTAGAAAGTAAAGTTCTTTTTCGAAAGATTACCCCTGTCTTTGTTTATGCTTCGGATTAGAGCAAATGACTCTAATTCGTCCACGCCTACGAATCAGTCGACATTTTGTACAAATTTTACGAACGGAAGCTCTTATTTTCATATTTCCGTATCCTTTTTTAAACTATGAATCTAATCTTTTGGAAAAAATAAGTCTCTTCGCTTGAATTTTAGAACTTAGAATTTATTACCCTAGAAAAAAAAAGAAAAACCTAATCCTTTGAATCTTTGGTATCCTTCAAATCTTCGCTATCCTTCAAATCTTCGCTATCCTTCGAGTCTTCGATACGCTTCGAATCCTTATGGGGAAGTCTATAAATTATACGTCCCTTGCTTGAATCATAACGACTTACTTCAATTTTGACCCTATCCCCCATCAGTATTCGTATAGAACTAGACCGTATCTTTCCTGAAATATAGCCTAGGATGATGGTGTCATTCTCTAGCCGAACGCGGAACATTCCATTGGGTAGGGCTTCCGTAACTAAACCTTCGAAAGTTACTTTTGCTTCTCTCGGGTTTTTTTTTTCTCTCCTATTTTTTTTTTCTGTCATATTTTTTTTCTCCTATTTTTCTATTTTTATTTTAAAAATAGGAAGGGCGAGATAGAATTCGAGCACTATAGGCGGGGCGATTACCATATATAACATAAGACTTCTCCCCCAATTCTGTTTAGTCGAGCTTCTCGATCTGTCATTATTCCTCGAGAAGTAGAAAGAATAGCAATTCCCATTCCACCCAAAACTTTAGGAATTCCTTGATAGTTGGTATAAATTCGTAAGCCGGGTCGGCTGATACGCTTTAAAAAGGTTCTTGTTCTATATATTCCTTTTATAGTCTTTCTCTTTTGATGTCGCAAAGTTGAAACCAAGAAATATCTGTTACGTTCCTGATGTTTCCGAACACTTTCAATAAAACCCTCTCGTAGAAGTATTTTAACAATGTTTTCGGTAATATTTGTAGATACTACTCGAACTGTTCCTTTTTTATTCATGTCCGCATTTCTTATAGAGGTTAGTAAATCAGCAATAGTGTCCTTGCCCATAAGACTCTAATTCTAGGTTCCTCCTAATTTTTCTATAATCAACATGTTTTCTTTTTTTTTTTTTCATTTTGGATTTTAAAACATATACGTAAAACACAATCTACTAAATTAATTCTTTGGTCTCAATTTCGCCTACTAGTATTTATAATACTTCAGGAGCTAATGAAACTATTTTGGTAAAATTCAATTCTCTCAATTCCTCGGCAATCGCGCCAAAAACTCGAGTTCCTTTTGGATTGCCTTTTTGATCAATTATAACCGCAGCATTGTCATCATAGCGGATTATTATACCGTCTTCGCATTTGAACTCTTTACATGTACGTACAATTACAGCTCGAATTACTTCGGATCTTTCTAGAGGCATTTGGGGCAATGCGTCTTTGATTACAGCAACAATAACATCACCAATACGAGCATATCGCTGATTACCAGCAGCTCCTATGACTCGAATACACATCAATTTTCGAGCTCCACTATTATCTGCTACATTTAAAAGGGTCTGAGGTTGAATCATATTATTTTGATTTCAATTTGTTATTTCAATGCAAAAGGATGAAAGAAATATTGTCTTTCCAGAAAGAAAAACCGAGCATTTTTTTTTATCTTCCATACCCCTTTTAGGGTTCTATATCTCTAATCGAATAAATTGACTTCGTATGGGCATTTTACTGGCAGCTATGGAGATAGCTGCTCTAGCTACAGTTTCAGATACTCCCCCCATTTCATAAAGTATACGACCAGGTTTAACAACGGATACCCAATATTCGGGGGACCCCTTTCCCGAGCCCATACGTGTTTCCGTGGGTCTTAGTGTAACCGGTTTGTCGGGAAATATACGTACCCATATTTTTCCACCACGACGTGCATATCGTGTTATTGCTCTTCGTCCTGCTTCTATCTGTCTCGCCGTGATCCAAGCGGGTTCAAGTGCTTGAAGAGCATATCTACCAAAACAAATACGATTGCCTCGGCAGGATTTTCCTTTCATTCTTCCTCTATGTTGTTTGCGAAATCTGGTTCTTTTGGGGTTATAGTCGATGGTTCTCTTTCTTAGTTCCATCTCTACTGCAAAACTGGACATGAGAGTTTCTTCTCATCCAGCTCCTCGCGAATGGAATCAGAAAGCATGTAAATTTCTCTAATTCATAATATTCCAAAATATTACGGTACGGATAGATACACATTAATAGATAATAGAAAAAGTTCGGTTTTTTTTTATTGAATTTGTTAAAACAGAAAAATATAATATATAGTCAAAAAAGAAGATCTAGAATATATCCAGATGTGTGTGTATATTTATCTAAATTCTATATTTATAGATAATGTAATCCTTCTTAAAAAAATCCTTATTTTTACTCTTATTGAATCGCGGTAAAGTATTCTAATTCAATAAGAATTTCGCGGGCGAATATTTACTCTTTCCTGTCTTATTTGTTAATTTATAAACTTACCAAATAAGACAATTTTTTTGGTTTGTTCCGCCATCCCACCCAATGAAGTGTTAGGATTCTTTTCAATAAAATCCTATGGAATCATAGGTTCTGTCGTTCCCACTGCTTCTCCTTGAATGGTTAGGTCTGAATCCCGCAACGGAGCTTCCAAAAAATTTCTTTCCGAGTTAATTTTCTCAGTTTTATTAACCCGGGCGGCTCTTTATTATTGCTTTAAATTTGTAGTTCTTGTTTCAAGTTACAATTTTTAATTCTCTATTATTTTTATTATATTGATGCTTTATCACATTGCCTTTTATGATGTAATTCATAGACCATACATAGTGGAATCCTATATCTTATTTATTTCCTCTTCCTTCTTTCTATCATCCCTCCCTTTATCCACATCCCTTTAGTTTTGCTTCACAACCTAGAATCCCTTTTCTTTTTTAGAGAAAAAATTGCAGTTGCTACAACTATATGACACATCTACTCATTTATGTTATGATAGAGGTATTTATTCATATAGTGACTGTTTCTTAGTTAGGATCTCGACAATACGAAGCAATAGGTTGGTTATTAGTTAATTTTCTATAATTACTAAGTTTTTTTCTTAAAAAAAAGAAAAAAATAACGAGTCACACACTAAGCATAGCAATTATATTAAATGATTTATCAATTTTCATTAAATCTTATAGAAAGAGGTATAATTTCTTCTTTTGCAGGGATTTCAGGAAAAAAGTCTCTTGTCATTTTTTATTCTATCAATGGACAGAATCCGAAGACAAGATTACTTATTCTTCGTCTACGAATATCCAAATTTTTACACCTAATACTCCATAGATAGTCCGAATTGGATAGCAGCAATAATCAATTTTAGCGCGAATTGTTTGGAGGGGAAGTCTACCCTTTTTAATAGATTCGGCGCGTGCAATTTCTTTTCCTCCGAGACGACCCGCAATTTTTACTTTTACTCCCCTTATATCTGCTTTTTTAGTTAATTCAATGGCTTTTTTCATTGCCTTTCGGAATGAAACTCTATTTTTTAATTGGAAAGCTATATATTCTGCAAGAATGTTAGGCTGTCTATAAGGTTCTTTAACTTTTTCGATAGAAATATTAAATCTCTGGTTTACAGAGTTAATTTCCTTTTGTAGATCTTTCTCTAATTCTTCGATTGCTCCTTTTTTCTTTAATAAATTTGGGAATCCAATATGGATTATGACGTGGATCGTATCGATTTCTTTTTGGATTTCTATATGTGTAATTACTTCGGAACTTGAACCTGAGTCCATTTTTCTATTATGTGTAATTACTTCGGAACTTGAGTCTGATTCTATTTTTCTATTCGAGCCCTTTTTCCTATTCTTTTGTATATAGTTCTTGATACAATCCCTTATTTTTTTATCTTCCTGTAGACCTTCAGAATAATTTTTTGGTTGTGCGAACCAAAAGGAATGGTGTTTTTGGGTTGTACCAAGTCTGAAACCGAGTGGATTTATTTTTTGTCCCATATTTTTCTATTCTATATTTTTTTTACTGGGAATCGAAATCTTAGATGGATCTAAAGGTTATTTAGATTTCTTTACTATATTTAGTACAATTGTTATATGACACATGCTTTTTTTTATGGGGAAACTACGTCCTCGAGCTCGAGGTCTGAATTTCTTCATAATAGTACTCCTACTGACTTCGGCTTTAGTAATAAATAAATTCGCTTTGTCGAAATCCCTATAATGAGTAGCATTTGCGGCTGCCGAATAAACCAACTTTAAGATGGGATAAGATGCTCGATAGGGCATGAGGTTCAGTATCATAACAGTTTCCTCGTAGTAACGCCAGCGAATCTCGTCAAGAACTCTTTGTGCTTTGAAAACAGACATAGGGATACGTTTTTGTGCTTTGAAAACTCTCTCGAACTTAAGTAGACGATCGGTTGGAACTTTCCTTGCGAGTTTCCTTAGCCCACTTTTCTTCTTCTTTATCCTAGGGATATACTTTACTAGTTTGAAACTTGTCATAAATAAGGTTATTCCCCGCCTACCTTTACTTTATTTTGAATCTTTTTTTCTTCTTAATCTTTCTATTCAGAATTCAGTTAACGACGAGATTTAGTATCCTTTCTTGCATTTTCATAACTCGTGAAATGCCGAGTAGGCACGAATTCCCCCAATTTGCGACCTACCATAGGATTTGTTATGTAAATAGGTATATGTTCCTTTCCATTATGAATCGCGATTGTATGGCCAACCATTGTGGGTAGAATGCTAGATGCCCGGGACCACGTTACTATTGTTTCTTTCTCCTCCTTCATATTGACCTTTTCTATCTTTGCCAATAAATGATGAGCTACAAAAGGATTCGTTTTTTTTCGTGTCACAGCTGATTACTCCTTTTTTCCTTTTTAAAGAGTGGCATTCTATGTCCAATATCTCGATCGAAGTACGGAGGTCAGAATAAATAGAATAATGATCAATGGAAAAAAGAAAAAAATCCTTTAGCTGGATAAGGGGCGGATGTAGCCAAGTGGATCAAGGCAGTGGATTGTGAATCCACCATGCGCGGGTTCAATTCCCGTCGTTCGCCCATCGCATTATTGCAAATTCCAAAAATGCAATTTTCCATATTCCTAGTTACGTATTTACTTACGGCGACGAAGAATAAAACTATCGCTATATTTTTTCCTTTTCCTAGTTCTTCTTCCAAGCGCAGGATAACCCCAAGGGGTTGTGGGTTTTTTTCTACCAATGGGAGCTTTCCCTTCACCGCCCCCATGGGGGTGGTCCACAGGGTTCATAACTACCCCTCTTACTACGGGGCGTTTACCTAGCCAACACTTAGATCCGGCTCTACCCAAACTTTTTTGGTTCACCCCAACATTACCCACTTGTCCGACTGTTGCTAAGCAGTTTTGGGATACTAAACGGACCTCCCCAGATGGTAATCTTAAAGTGGCCGATTTACCCTCTTTTGCAATGAGTTTCGCTACAGCACCTGCTGCTCTAGCTAATTGCCCACCCCTTCCACGTGTGATTTCTATGTTATGCATGGCCGTGCCTAAGGGCATATCGGTTGAAGTAGATTCTTCTTTTCTCTCAAAAAACCCCTTCCCAAACTGTACAAGCTTCTTCCAAAGCATACGGCTTTCTAGATGTATATGACGATCTCTAGACAGATGGATCTTATATGAATCATATGATGAAGTACCACATGAGTGGATATATAGGAAAGGAATCCAAATCTGCCGAATCGCTCATGTTATGATCTTCTACATCCTAGGTCTCTGCGTTCCGTCATCTGGCTTATGTTCTTCATGTAGCATTCAGATCGAATGACTCTATGAAATTACGTCGATACTTCCACATATTATGGGTAACGTAGGAGACATCCCTATTTTCCCCCGGGGGTCTTAATTACCACTGCTTAGCTTTCAATTTGCCTCTGACCATCAAATTAAATGTGAATAACCCGTCCTCCTCTCTTTGAAACAAGGGGCGCTTCCGGTTCTGTGCGTGCTTCAAACAATTTTGTCTTCTCCATATTACCATATCTCTAGAGCCAATAATTTTCTATGAGGAACTACTGAACTCAATCACTTGCTGCCGTTACTCAACAGTTTTCTGTTGAGGTCTATCCCGTAGAGGTAGTCAAATTGGATCAGTGATCGATTTCTAGGTTTCGTCGTAAACCTAATTGGTTACTTCCAATTACGTAAATCAATAGTTCAAACCGCACTCAAAGGTAGGGCATTTCCCATTGATATAGGAACTTTTGTACCAGAAACAATAGTATCTCCAATTATAGCCCCTCTGGGATGTAAAATATATCTCTTCTCACCATCCCCATAGTGTATGAGACAAATGTATGCATTTCGATTAGGGTCGTATTCTATGGTTACGATTCTACCAGATATGTCTTTTTGATTCCGTCGAAAATCTATTTTACGGTATAGGCGCTTATGACCTCCCCCTCTATGCCTTGCGGTAATGATTCCTCTGGAATTACGACCTTTACCACAACGGTGCCGTCCATGGATCAAATTATTTCGTGGATTGGATTTCACTTGCCTGTCTACGGTTCCCTTGCGTGTGCTCGGGATAGGTGTTTTGTATAAATGTTTCGCCGTATTATTAAGTATTCTCCTTTAGTTTTTTTCTCTATCTAGAAGTGGAATAGAATAACCCGGTTGAAGGGTAATGATCATACGTCTGTAATGCATTGTATGGCCCAGAATAGGTCCTATTCTTCTACCTTTTCCAGGTAGTCGATGGCTATTCACAGCTACCACCTTAACACCAAAGAAGAGTTCGACCCAATGCTTTATTTCTGTCTTAGTGAATCCCGATTCGACATTAAAAGTATATTGATTCTTTCCCAATAAACGAAGACTTTTTTCTGTAAATACTGCGTATTTGATTCCATCCATAAATCGACTTTCCCTCCTATGCTCTGAGTTCCAGTATCGATAAGAATTCGAGTTCTTATTGTTCTTATGTTATGGTATGAATATACCATACCAATTCGTTATGTATGGATGATGGATGAGATTCCATGGATAGAGAGCCAGTTCCAATAGACTTATGGAATGTTCCCGTTCGTGTGCATCCAGCAGGAATTGAACCCGCAAATTTACCAATTATGAGTTGGGCGCTTTAACCATTCAGCCATGGATGCTTAACAGGGATCATCGTACATCGTAAATAACCAATTTTCATATAGAAAGACATATCATAGAAAAATGAAATCGAAAATATTCCGAGATGGCAAATATTCGGAGATGACTATGAAAACACCTCTCTGGATCCTCGAATTGAAAGAGAGATTGAGAGGGATCAAGAATCCTAATTCTCGCTATTTGGAATGGATCCAATTCTATTGAGTCTGACTCATAGTGATCATTTCTCTTTAGCAAAGAATGACCTTGGTTATCAAAGGATTGAACAACCGGGATCCATTTACTTATGATACCTAGTTGGCATTGATAACAAGGATCTAATGAATTATGAGTTTAATAGATCCTCTTTAGCAGAAAGACGTATATTCCTTGCTCATTATCAGACAATCACTTATTCCCAAACCTCGTGTGGGACTAATCGTTTTCATTTACCATCTCATGGAAAACCCTTTTCGTTCCGCTTAGCCCTATCGGGTATTTTAGTGATAGGTTCTGTAGGAACTGGACGATCCTATTTGGTCAAATACCTAACGAAAAATTACGATTTTCCTTTCATTAAGGTACGAGGGCTTCTTATTCCACAAGAACGAAAGCACCTTTTCATTCTTTCATATACTAGGGGTTTTTACTTGGAAAAGACAATGTTCCATACTAAAGGATTCGGGTCCATAACCACGAGTTCCAGTGCACTAGATCTTGTAGCACTTAGCAACGAAGCCCTATCCATTAGTATTCCACATAAGAAATCCATTCTAGAAAAAAATACAATTAGATTAGCTCTTCATAGACAAACTTGGGGTTTGCGAGCCAAGGTAAGATCGGCTCGGGATCATGGGACCCTTTTCTATCAGATAGGAGGGGCTCTTGTACAAAATAGACTTACTAAGTAATAACCCCATAGAATCTATCTATATAAAGATAAAGAGGCAATCGTGTCAGGAAGCGGGTTTTTCTTTGGCCAAAAGGTACTTCGAACTTGGAACGAGCATGAAGAGATTAACGAGACTTCTTTCTCTTTTGAGTTTTTCTGGCGGACCTGCCGCGCAAGATCTTTGGTCTT
>NW_028260658.1:0-38446 GCF_056163025.1 Triticum urartu
ACGCTATTATATGTTTGCGCTCGTTTTTGTTGTTTTTGATGTGGAAACCGTCTTTCTATACCCTTGGGCAATGAGTTTCGACGTATTGGGTGTATCCGTTTTTATCGAAGCTTTGATTTTCGTGCTTATCTTAGTTGTTGGTTTAGTTTATGCATGGCGAAAAGGAGCCTTGGAATGGTCTTAACTGAATATTTAGACAAAAAAAAAGAAGGAAAAGATTCTATTGAGACAGTTATGAATTTGATTGAGTTTCCCTTACTTGACCAAACAAGTTCCAATTCTGTTATTTCAACTACACCAAATGATCTTTCGAATTGGTCAAGACTCTCCAGTTTATGGCCCCTTCTATACGGTACCAGTTGTTGTTTCATTGAATTTGCTTCATTAATAGGCTCACGATTCGACTTTGATCGTTATGGATTGGTACCAAGATCAAGTCCTAGGCAAGCAGACCTAATTTTAACAGCCGGTACGGTAACAATGAAAATGGCTCCCTCTTTAGTGAGATTATACGAGCAAATGCCTGAACCAAAATACGTCATTGCTATGGGAGCCTGTACTATTACAGGGGGAATGTTCAGTACGGATTCCTATAGTACTGTTCGGGGAGTTGATAAGTTAATTCCTGTGGATGTCTACTTGCCGGGCTGCCCACCTAAACCGGAGGCAGTTATAGATGCCCTAACAAAACTTCGTAAGAAGATATCGCGAGAAATAGTTGAGGATCAAACTCTATCTCAAAATAAAAATAGATGTTTTACTACCAGTCACAAGCTTTATGTTAGGCGCAGTACTCATACAGGAACTTATGAGCAAGAATTGCTCTATCAATCACCATCTACATTAGATATATCTTCTGAAACTTTTTTCAAATCCAAAAGTTCAGTACCTTCCTACAAATTAGTGAATTAGGAGAGGGGCTCTTTTGTGTAGAAAAATAAAAAGCAGGGCAATCTTTCAAACTTGCATCCGAAATGTGAAATATTTATACAAAGAGGGAGAGATGAAGACAATGCAGCAGGGTTGGTTATCTAATTGGCTAGTCAAACATGAGGTGGTTCATAGATCTTTGGGCTTTGATCACCGAGGAATAGAGACTTTACAAATAAAAGCAGGGGATTGGGATTCCATTGCTGTCATTTTATATGTATATGGTTACAATTATTTACGCTCCCAATGTGCTTATGATGTAGCACCCGGTGGATCTTTAGCTAGCGTGTATCATCTTACGAGAATACAATATGGTATAGATAATCCAGAAGAAGTCTGCATAAAAGTCTTTGCCCAAAAGGATAATCCTAGAATTCCGTCTGTCTTCTGGATTTGGAGAAGTGCCGATTTTCAAGAACGCGAATCTTATGATATGGTGGGAATCTCTTATGATAATCATCCGCGCCTTAAACGTATCCTAATGCCTGAAAGTTGGATAGGCTGGCCCTTACGTAAGGATTATATAACCCCCAATTTTTATGAAATACAAGATGCTCATTGAATGATAAGAAATTCATGCTCACTTATACAACACAACTCCAGATTTTATTCAAGTCAAGGAATATTTTTAGGTTCTTTTCCTAGATGAAACGGAATACCTATTTATAATTAATTCCTAATTATACAAAAGCATTCCAGATAGACTGAGCAAAAAAAGGGTTTCATTTGGATTCCCCTATTTTGAAAATCGCATATTAATTTCCTTCATATGAACAGAAAAATAGGATGACTCAAAGAAGTTCTCTACCAGGAACTTTGTACCGCGCACATTACTTAGCACAACTAGGAAAATAAGATAAGATAAAGATAAGCAAGACTAAAAAAATATTCGTCGGAATAGCGGAATACAAAATTAAGAAACGCAAAAAAATAAAGGGGAATCTCACCCCCTTCTTTATCATAAAGAAAAGATATATTTTAAAACTTCTTTAAAAAGAAAAAGAAGTGCCTCTATATTTATATTATAGATTTATCCACTTAGATGAATAAATATTATTAATGAATATGTATCACAATCCATCTCGAGGTATTTGGATCAATACCTATTCGGTGGATCTTTTTTTTTTTTTTCTCTGCCAGGAACCAGATTTGAACTGGTGACACGAGGATTTTCAGTCCTCTGCTCTACCAACTGAGCTATCCTGACCTTTTCTTGTGCATCATCCTAGTAGAGTATTTGTATCTATGTCAATTAAAAGGACTAAAAATTAATTAAAGTATTTCAAATTTTAAATTTGAAAATGGGGGGGGTAGTCCTATGCATTGTGCATGGTTTACTTAAATAAAACTTAAAAATAGAGTGAATAACCAAGATTTCTTGCCGATACTCTAATAAAAAAGAAATCTATTCAATGAATAGGATAAGATCCATTGAGTTCTCTTCGCATTCCTTTGTGAAAGAGTAGAATGAGAAAGCTAATGAATCTTAAACCCATTGCATTGATAAAAAGAAAAAAAAGTGCATTGATAAAAAGAAAAAAAAAAAGAGGATAAATAATAATAATATAGTATAGTTAGGGAATAAAAGAGGATTTGGGGATAGAGGGACTTGAACCCTCACAACTTATAAAGTCGACGGATTTTCCTTTTACTAGAAATTTCATTGTTGTCAGTATTGACATGTAGAATGGGACTCTCTCTTTGTCCTCGTCCGATTAATCCACTTTTTTAAAGATCTCGAAAACTTTGAATTTTAATTGAAGAATTTGATTATTCAATATTCGATTGGAGTGGATTCACAATAATGAAAAAAAAAAATTATGATATGAGTTTTTTATTTCATAATCATTATCATTTCTAATTTCATTTTTAAAAAAGATAAAGAACCTATATTATAATTAGAATATAATATGAGTTCTGTGATTAATCGTTTGCTATGTCAGTATCTATACGTGTTTATTAAATGTATAAGGTATAAAACCCCTCTTTCTCTAATTTAGAACTAGAAGGAATTCCACTAACAACACAACGTAATTAACTCGATTCGTTAGAACAGCTTCCATTGAGTCTCTGCACCTATCCTTTTCCTTTGTATTCTAGTTCGAGAACCCCTTGTTTTCTCAAAACACGGATTTGGCTCAGGATTGCCCTTTTTTAATTCCAGGGTTTCTCTGAATTTGGAAGTTACCACTTAGCAGGTTTCCATACCAAGGCTCAATACAATCAAGTCCGTAGCGTCTACCGATTTCGCCATATCCCCATTTCCCTCTTCTTTGAGACCAGGATTCCTTGTGTAATTTCATCCATCTCTTAGTTTTTTTTTTGAATCATTGAGTTCATCACTCAACGTAGTCTAGCAGTTCAGTTCGACTCTATTTGAGAGACCTCGCTTGCTTATTGCAATTCAGAATTGAATTGATTCTATCCTTGATGTATTTGCAATTCAATCCGAATCAATATATCCAAAAGTTTTTATCTCCCCCACCTCCCGTCTTACTTTTTTATAGTATTCAAAATTATACTATAACGCTTGATATTTATTCTTTTTTTCTAATCAGAATTAGCAATTTTATTTACTCTGACTCTATGTTCCCCTTAGTGAAATATTAATCCTCAAATTATTAACAAATAATAAAGTCTATAATGATCGAATGAAAATACCAATAAATTCTATAATTTTATTTTTTAATATCCTATAGTTAAGCATATCAAGCTAACTTTATCTTTAAGAAGTTTTAGTATTTTTTTATTTTTATAAGTATAACTTCAAATTTAGAACTAGTTAATAGCTAAGATTAATAACTAATATCTGAGATTTTACGGATTTCCTATACTATACCTATTTCTATTTGTTACACTATTTCCGTTATGTAAGCCCACTTAGCTCAGAGGTTAGAGCATCGCATTTGTAATGCGAGGGTCATCGGTTCAAATCCGATAGTCGGCTTTTTTTTCTCTATCGATGTTCTACGAACAAGAATCTCTTTTTTTCCGAATTAAATGGAGAATCCAGGATCTTTTATGTTTTTTACCTTACAATTTTGCTAGATACAAAACAATAAAATAAATAATATATATACAAAAAAAAAAGATTTTGATGAAATTCCATTTTTTGGGGTACTTTAGTTGATTTTACTCTGTTTATCCTGTAGTTTAATTCAGTTTTAATTTCGATGTATTCTGTAATGTAAATACAATGAAATTAATTGTGTAAAATGAAATTTCAATAAAATAAAAAAAGGAGTCTTCATGTCCCGTTATCGAGGACCTCGTTTAAAAAAAATACGCCGTCTGGGAGCTTTACCAGGACTCACTAGAAAAACACCTAAATCCGGAAGTAATCTTAAAAAAAAATTCAATTCTGGGAAAAAGGAGCAATATCGTATTCGTCTTCAAGAAAAACAGAAATTGCGTTTTCATTATGGTCTGACAGAACGACAATTACTTAGATATGTACATATCGCTGGAAAAGCAAAAAGGTCAACAGGCCAGGTTTTACTACAATTACTTGAAATGCGTTTGGATAATATCCTTTTTCGATTGGGTATGGCTTCAACCATTCCTGGGGCCCGCCAATTAGTCAACCATAGACATATTTTAGTTAATGGTCGTATAGTCAATATACCAAGTTTTCGTTGCAAACCCCGAGATATTATTACTACGAAAGATAACCAAAGATCAAAAGGTCTGGTTCAAAATTATATTGCTTCATCGGACCCGGGGAAATTGCCAAAGCATTTGGCGATTGACACGTTGGAATATAAAGGACTAGTAAATAAAATCCTAGATAGGAAGTGGGTCGGTCTCAAAATAAATGAGTTGTTAGTTGTAGAATATTACTCTCGTCAGACTTGAACTTAACGAAAAAAGGAAAGGTTCATAGAATTTTCTTCCCCTTCCCCTTTCCCCGAACTAAATCGCCCTAAGACCATTACCATTAATTTGTATTTTCCCATCAACTAGCTAAAATTGATTAACCCTAGGATTAGGATCCTTTTTTCTTTTTTCCTCTATGTGTATTTTACATACCACAGTAATTTGCTATAGAGAATTTCTAATTTCTATTAAATCAAAATAAGATAATATAAGATATTATATTATTGCTGGAAAAAATTGTTATTTGATTTGATACATTGTGATCCTTAACGTTGATGAATTAAGAAAAACGGAAAGAGAGGGATTCGAACCCTCGGTAAACAAAAGTCTACATAGCAGTTCCAATGCTACGCCTTGAACCGCTCGGCCATCTCTCCTACATAACTTATTATGGAAAATAAACTGAGTGAATAGCGAGTTTTCTTATTCCTGCAGTACAGGTACAACCGCAACCACTCGGGGGTTCCATAGTTCTATTGGAAAAATTCCTTTTGATCTAAGTGGAAGGATACAGGATTTTTTACTAGAAATTGCGCTCGCTATAAAATAAAAGTTTTAATTTGGGTTTTCCCGCAACTAAAGAAAAAGAAAATGGAAGAATTCTTCTTATTGCATAATAAAATAAAGAAACCTTAGAATTCCGTTTGCATAAGATACGCTACACCATACTATCGAAATCAAAAATAGGGTATGAGACAATTAATAACTTTGAAAACACGAAATAGTTGATAACATAAGTTGTTGTTCAGAAATAGGAAAGTGGAATGAAATCCAGTCTTAAGTCAAATATTTCATATCTCTTCGTGTCCAAGCAGAAGGAAAAGGATACAATTTGAGCTGAGCGGAAAATCCATATCTCTCTTATCCATTTAAAGCATATGGATTTAGAGTAGAGCATATGGATCAATCTATTTATAATTATAAGAATCGAATGTGTTTGTTTTTATGTTATTTTGTGAAGGAATGAAAACAATTCTATATAGAATGGGTTGGGAATTATGCCTAGATCCCGTGGAAATGGAAATTTCATTGATAAGACCTCCTCAATTGTAGCCAATATTTTATTGCGAATAATTCCGACAACCTCAGGAGAAAAAAAGGCATTTACTTATTATAGAGATGGTGCGATTTGACTCTTTTTTTTGCTTTTTTTTAGCCCTACCTATACCTCAGTCTTACGAAAAAGAGAGGGGGGTTGGCATAGAGAGAACCAAATTTGTAAAGCAAACAAACCCACGCTTCGGGAAGGTGAGGCGAACTAACAATTCCTTCCGTCGTGTATCCTCGATTGATGCGGCTTCAGATACTTCAATTGTAGATTTGAGTATTGAGCGAAAGGTTACACCTACAGGATATGGTATGGTATGGATTACAGGCCAATCCTACTCTATTAGTATCCGTAGGCAGCATAGGGGAGAAAAGCACTACACCTAGAAATAGGAATCAACAAGAGAAAAACTTTGTTAGAAATTACCCCTTTCCTGATCGGTATCAGGGCTGGGAAGAATGGTTGGGATAACAAACAACCATCAGGTTTGTACTTTGGATACCCCTATAACCATCAAAGATCGTTGAAGTAGCTAATTCCTCTAAATAGGAGGCGTTGAGAACAAAGAAATTATTGGAGCTATCGTTTTCCTCTAGCATTAATAGAATTCATTGGTGTTAAGAAAAACCTCTTGTGGGAAGGTTGGCTAGAGATTTCTTGGAAAAATACCAGCCCCTTTCGGTTCATAATGAGACGGGACTAATTCTATTTTGATTCTATAGATTATTTCGCTTAGTACTATTATGTACAGAAGGGAGGAGCCGTATGAGATGAAAACCTCATGTACGGTTTTGGAACGGAGATTTTTTGAATAGAATGAACGACCGTAACGGATGTTGGCTCAATCCGAAGGAAATTATGCGGAAGCTTTGCAAAATTATTATGAAGCTACGCGACTAGAAATCGATCCCTATGATCGAAGTTATATACTCTATAACATAGGCCTTATACACACAAGCAATGGAGAGCATACAAAGGCTTTGGAATATTATTTCCGGGCACTAGAACGAAACCCCTTCTTACCGCAAGCTTTTAATAATATGGCCGTGATCTGTCATTACGTGCGACTATCTCCACTATAGAAAGAAAAAAAAAAAAGAGAGGATCAAATTTTCTAGTAAATACTAGAAAAAAAGGGCTTTCTACATAGGGATCGTAAAAACAACGATTTTTCCCTATCAGCTGTAGGAAGGAAGGACACTTCACGAGAATCAAAAAACGAAGAAAGTATGGCCTATACTACTACTCTATGGATAAAGTTTCTCAAATTGATAGAGAAAGCACCGTAAAGATCAATTAGTGAGCGACTGGGTCGATACAACTAAAAAAAACTGCTTACTTATCCCATGATATGGGGCAAAATTTAGGAATCCGCTTATGTAATAGAGCCGATCCACTAAGGGATTAAGCAGCGGTGTAGTATCAGATCCCAAAGATAGTAAGTTCTTTTTTCTTTCTTATGGAAAAAAGTCTTTTTCAAGGATTCTATAGAGATTTCATATATGAAACCGGGATAGTTACCTCTCAGAAAATTTGAACGAAGGCTCTATATCTATCTATGCTTCATTCTTCTGAAGGTGGGAAAAAAGATCAAACTGATTATTGATAAAAATTAGGGTTTGAAACTTAGGTAATTAATTTCTTCTGCTTAACCCAAGAACAAATTGGATCGATTTTTGATAAATCGAATTCAGTTAAGATAGGGGAAATTCAGATAGCAATTTCTGAGCCGTATGAGGTAGGAAACTCTCAAGTACGGTTCTAAGGGAAGGAACTTCCTATTCCGACCGAGGAGAACAGGCCATTCTACAGGGTGATTCGGAAATTGCGGAAGCTTGGTTTGATCAAGCTGCTGAATATTGGAAACAAGCTATAGCGCTTACTCCGGGAAATTATATTGAAGCACAGAACTGGTTGAAGATTACGAAGCGCTTTGAATTTGAATAAGACCATGCTCCTTCTTTTTCATAAAATGGGTGGTTTGGTTGTTGATCCATTAATCAAATAAATTAGGTCGTAAGATCGAATCAAGAATTTCATTATATCCATTTCTTATACCTTCTATTTTATATGATATTTCATAAGAATAAACCATAGGGATAGGGTCTAGAATAGAAGTAATAAAGTGAATAAAAAGAGGGGGCAATCTAAATATTGCTAATATATTAGGACCATCTTATTAATAATTCTAATGAGTTATCTTGGAATTTAGAATCAAATAAAAAACCCTATATTATGCTCAAGGAAAGTAGATATAGATAGGAGCTTATGCCCTCAAAAAAAATACACTAGTTTCTTAAATTAAAAATAAAAAAGATTTTTTTCTTACGTCGAGAAATATTTGTTTTTCAAGATAAACAATGTCCGTTAGGCACCTAATCTTTATGTCATAATAGACCCGAACACTTGCCTCGGATTGACTTCAATATATAATTGCTCCAGTGAATAACTAAAAAAAAAATAGAAGGATGGTAGATAGTAAAGAAAAGAACTAATCACAATATCTATCTTTCAAAATCTATCTTTCAAAATCTATCTTTCAAAATATATATCTTTCAAAGATTCACTAAAAAGACAGTTGGCGGGTCTCTTTGTATGTCTTGTCCGGAAAGAGGAGGACTTAATGATTATTCGTTCGCCGGAACCAGAAGTAAAAATTGTTGTGGATAGGGATCCTGTAAAAACATCTTTTGAGGAATGGGCCAGACCCGGCCATTTCTCAAGAACACTAGCTAAGGGCCCTGATACTACCACTTGGATCTGGAACCTACATGCTGATGCTCACGATTTCGATAGTCATACTGGTGATTTGGAGGAGATTTCTCGAAAAGTCTTTAGTGCTCATTTCGGGCAACTTTCCATTATCTTTCTTTGGTTGAGTGGCATGTACTTTCATGGCGCCCGTTTTTCCAATTATGAAGCATGGCTAAGTGATCCTACTCACATTGGACCCAGTGCTCAGGTAGTTTGGCCTATAGTAGGGCAAGAAATATTGAATGGTGATGTAGGCGGGGGTTTCCGAGGAATCCAAATAACCTCTGGTTTTTTTCAGCTTTGGCGAGCATCTGGAATAACTAGTGAATTACAACTCTATTGTACTGCAATTGGTGCATTGATTTTTGCAGCGTTAATGCTTTTTGCTGGTTGGTTCCATTATCACAAAGCCGCTCCCAAATTGGCCTGGTTCCAAGATGTAGAATCCATGTTGAATCACCACTTAGCGGGATTATTAGGACTTGGGTCTCTTTCTTGGGCGGGGCACCAAATTCATGTATCTTTACCAATTAACCAATTTCTTGACGCTGGGGTGGATCCTAAAGAGATACCACTTCCTCATGAATTTATCTTGAATCGGGACCTTTTGGCTCAACTTTATCCTAGTTTTGCCGAAGGAGCAACCCCTTTTTTCACTTTAAATTGGTCCAAATACGCAGAATTTCTGACTTTTCGCGGAGGACTAGATCCAGTAACCGGTGGTCTCTGGCTGACCGATATTGCGCACCATCATTTAGCTATTGCTATTCTTTTCCTAATCGCAGGTCATATGTATAGGACCAATTGGGGTATTGGCCATGGACTTAAAGATATTTTGGAGGCTCACAAGGGCCCATTTACAGGACAAGGCCATAAGGGTCTTTATGAAATCTTAACAACGTCATGGCATGCTCAATTATCTCTTAACCTAGCTATGCTAGGCTCTACAACCATTGTTGTAGCTCATCATATGTATTCTATGCCTCCCTATCCATACCTAGCTACTGACTATGGTACACAACTTTCCTTGTTCACACACCACATGTGGATTGGCGGATTTCTAATAGTCGGTGCTGCTGCACATGCAGCAATTTTTATGGTAAGAGACTATGATCCAACTACTCGATACAACGATCTATTAGATCGCGTCCTTAGACACCGCGATGCAATCATATCCCACCTTAACTGGGTATGTATATTTCTAGGTTTTCACAGTTTTGGCTTGTACATTCATAATGATACCATGAGTGCTTTAGGCCGTCCACAAGATATGTTTTCGGATACTGCCATACAATTACAACCTATCTTTGCTCAATGGGTACAAAATATCCATGCTACTGCGCCTGGCGTAACAGCTCCTGGTGCAACAACAAGTACTAGCTTAACGTGGGGAGGCGGCGAGTTAGTAGCAGTAGGTGGCAAAGTGGCTTTGTTACCTATTCCATTAGGAACCGCAGATTTTTTAGTCCATCACATTCATGCATTTACCATACATGTGACTGTATTAATACTTTTGAAAGGTGTTTTATTTGCTCGGAGTTCCCGTTTGATACCCGATAAAGCAAATCTAGGTTTTCGCTTTCCTTGCGATGGGCCTGGCCGAGGGGGAACATGTCAAGTATCCGCCTGGGATCATGTTTTCTTAGGTTTATTCTGGATGTACAATGCAATTTCGGTAGTCATTTTCCATTTCAGTTGGAAAATGCAGTCGGATGTTTGGGGTACTATAAGTGATCAAGGGGTGGTAACTCATATTACAGGGGGAAACTTTGCACAGAGTTCCATTACGATTAATGGGTGGCTTCGAGATTTCTTGTGGGCACAGGCATCGCAAGTCATTCAGTCTTATGGTTCTTCATTATCTGCATATGGTCTTTTTTTCTTAGGTGCTCATTTTGTCTGGGCCTTCAGTTTAATGTTTTTATTCAGCGGCCGTGGTTATTGGCAAGAACTCATTGAATCTATCGTTTGGGCTCATAACAAATTAAAAGTTGCTCCTGCTACTCAGCCTAGAGCCTTGAGCATTATACAAGGACGCGCTGTAGGAGTAACCCATTACCTTCTGGGTGGAATTGCCACGACATGGGCATTCTTCTTAGCGAGAATTATTGCAGTAGGATAGTGGCTAGGAGGATTTGAAAGGCATTATGGAATTAAGATTTCCCAGGTTTAGCCAAGGCTTAGCTCAGGACCCCACTACTCGTCGTATTTGGTTTGGTATTGCTACCGCACATGATTTCGAAAGTCATGATGATATTACTGAAGAACGTCTTTATCAGAACATTTTTGCTTCTCACTTTGGGCAATTAGCAATAATCTTTCTATGGACGTCCGGAAATCTGTTTCATGTAGCTTGGCAAGGAAATTTTGAATCATGGATACAGGATCCTTTACACGTAAGACCTATTGCTCATGCGATTTGGGATCCTCATTTTGGTCAACCCGCTGTGGAAGCCTTTACTCGAGGAGGTGCTGCTGGTCCAGTGAATATTGCTTATTCTGGAGTTTATCAGTGGTGGTATACAATAGGATTACGCACCAATGAGGATCTTTATACTGGAGCTCTTTTTCTATTATTTCTTTCTACGCTGTCCTTAATAGCGGGTTGGTTACATCTACAACCCAAATGGAAACCAAGCCTTTCGTGGTTCAAAAACGCGGAATCTCGTCTCAATCATCATTTGTCAGGACTTTTCGGGGTAAGTTCTTTGGCTTGGACAGGACATTTAGTTCATGTTGCTATTCCCGCATCCAGGGGGGAGTACGTTCGATGGAATAATTTCTTAGATGTATTACCCTATCCCCAGGGGTTGGGACCCCTTTTGACGGGTCAATGGAATCTTTATGCCCAAAACCCTGATTCGAGTAATCATTTATTTGGTACCGCTCAAGGAGCGGGAACTGCCATTCTAACTCTTCTTGGGGGATTCCATCCACAAACACAAAGTTTGTGGCTGACCGATATGGCTCACCATCATTTAGCTATTGCATTTATTTTTCTCATTGCCGGTCACATGTATCGAACTAACTTCGGAATTGGGCACAGTATTAAAGATCTTTTAGAAGCGCATACTCCTCCGGGGGGTCGATTAGGGCGTGGGCATAAGGGCCTTTATGACACAATCAACAATTCGATTCATTTTCAGTTAGGTCTTGCTCTAGCTTCTTTAGGGGTTATTACTTCCTTAGTAGCTCAACATATGTACTCTTTACCTCCTTATGCATTCATAGCACAAGACTTTACTACTCAAGCTGCTTTATATACTCATCACCAATATATTGCAGGGTTCATCATGACAGGGGCTTTTGCTCATGGAGCTATTTTTTTCATTAGGGATTACAATCCGGAACAGAATGAGGATAATGTATTGGCAAGAATGTTAGACCATAAAGAAGCTATCATATCTCATTTAAGTTGGGCTAGCCTCTTTCTAGGATTCCATACCTTGGGCCTTTATGTTCATAACGACGTCATGCTTGCTTTTGGTACTCCAGAAAAGCAAATCTTGATCGAACCTATATTTGCCCAATGGATACAATCTGCTCATGGCAAGACGACATATGGGTTCGATATACTCTTATCTTCAACGAATGGCCCCGCTTTCAATGCGGGTCGAAGCCTATGGTTGCCCGGATGGTTGAATGCTGTTAATGAGAATAGTAATTCGCTTTTCTTAACAATAGGACCTGGGGATTTCTTGGTTCATCATGCTATTGCTCTAGGTTTGCATACAACTACATTGATTTTAGTAAAGGGCGCTTTAGATGCACGCGGTTCCAAATTAATGCCAGATAAAAAGGATTTTGGATATAGTTTTCCTTGTGACGGCCCAGGGCGCGGCGGTACTTGTGATATTTCTGCTTGGGACGCATTTTATTTGGCAGTTTTCTGGATGTTAAATACCATTGGGTGGGTTACTTTTTATTGGCATTGGAAACATATCACATTATGGCAGGGCAACGTTTCACAATTTAATGAATCCTCCACTTATTTGATGGGATGGTTAAGAGATTACCTATGGTTAAACTCTTCACAACTTATCAATGGATATAATCCTTTTGGGATGAATAGTTTATCGGTATGGGCGTGGATGTTCTTATTTGGACATCTTGTTTGGGCTACTGGATTTATGTTCTTAATTTCCTGGCGGGGGTATTGGCAGGAATTAATTGAGACTTTAGCATGGGCTCATGAACGCACACCTTTAGCTAATTTAATTCGCTGGAGAGATAAGCCCGTGGCTCTTTCCATTGTGCAAGCAAGATTGGTTGGATTAGCTCACTTTTCCGTGGGTTATATATTCACTTATGCAGCTTTCTTGATTGCCTCAACATCAGGCAAGTTTGGTTAATTTAGTTTGTTTTTTTGTACTGTATCAGCACCTAGTTCATTACTCTTGATAGAGAGGGAGGATCTGCCTTTTTAGATTTCTTTTTCTATTTATTTTTCCATCTAGGATTAGAACCGTATACTTGGTAATAATAGCAACGACACATTATGGCAAAAAAAAGTTTGATTCAGAGGGAGAAGAAGCGGCAGAAATTAGAACAGAAATATCATTTGATTCGTCAATCTTTAAAAAAAAAGATAAGAAGCAAAGTTTCTCCCTTGAGTTTGAGTGAAAAAACGAAAATGCGAGAAAAATTGCAATCCCTACCGCGTAATAGTGCACCTACACGCCTTCATCGACGTTGTTTTTTGACCGGAAGACCTAGAGCTAACTATCGACATTTTGGGCTATCCGGACACGTACTTCGAGAAATGGTTTATGAATGTTTGTTACCGGGTGCAACAAGATCCAGTTGGTAAGGATAAAATACCCTTTCGTATTTGTATGGATTTCTGGAATTGATAATCATAGAGGAGCCCTCTTTACCATTCTGTATAAATGGACTATTCTATTTGTATAGATATTGGTAGAGGGGCGTATCCAACCCTCTTTTATCCACTAGTTACCCCTCTTTAGTTTAAGAGTATAGAGCAGTTTGGTAGCTCATAAGGCTCATAACCTTGGGGTTGCGGGTTCGATTCCCACTACCGCCTCCATACTCCTTCTTTATGATATATGCATGATATAATATATACATCATGCATTTGTATCTGGATTTTTTGATTTCCTAAAAGAGTTTTGGTCTAACAGTTTTTTCTCGGAAGAAGCAAAAAAATAAAAGAAAGAATAAAATATGAAAGAAAAGCGTCCATTGTCTAATGGATAGGACAGAGGTCTTCTAAACCTTTGGTATAGGTTCAAATCCTATTGGACGCAATCTTATTTCTATCTATTCTTTAAATAACTATACTAAACTAAAAACAAAGAAAACTTTTTTGCATGATTCAAATGAAAAAGCTTTCTCAACGATTCCTATTCTACTAACAAGAGTAGACATGCAAAATTTATTTGTTACTGAAGAGAAAACCGTTCCAGCTGTTCCTGAATAGCTTCCTTCAAAAGGATTTCCGCTTGCTCGGTGAATGTCTTGCTAGAAGATATAATTTCTTGGAATTGAGGTTTAGTATCTTTTAGATGTTTACGTAACTCATCCAGAAATTTATTTACCTGTTCAATTTCTAACGAATCAAGATATCCTCTTGTTCCGGTATAAATAGTAGCTATCTGCTCTTCCACTGGGAGAGGATTTGCCTGGGATTGTTTAAGCAATTCCCTTAATCGTCGACCCCTTGCCAATTGATTCTGACTTGTTTTATCGAGAGCAGAGGCGAATTGTGCAAAGGCTTGTAACTCTGCGAATTGCGCTAGTTCCAATTTTGATTTGCCAGCTACTTGTTTCATGGCTTTAATTTGAGCCGCGGATCCTACTCTGGAAACAGAAATACCCACATTAATAGCGGGTCGAATTCCGGCATTGAATAGATCCGCAGATAAGAATATTTGTCCATCTGTAATGGAGATTACATTAGTAGGAATATAGGCGGAAACGTCTCCAGATTGAGTCTCAACTATTGGTAAAGCGGTCATACTTCCTTCGCCTAAAAGAGAATTTAATTTAGCGGCTCTTTCTAAAAGGCGTGAATGCAAATAAAAAACATCCCCTGGATAAGCCTCACGTCCGGGAGGTCTTCTTAATAGAAGGGACATTTGGCGATAAGCTTGTGCCTGTTTGGAGAGATCATCATAAATTATTAAAGTATGCCGTTCGCGGTACATAAAATACTCAGCCAGGGCTGCTCCCGTATAAGGAGCGAGGTATTGTAATGTAGCAGGTGAATCCGCCATTTCAGCTACTACAATAGTGTATTCCATGGCCCCCTCCTCATGGAAAGTAGTTACTACTTGAGCTACGGAGGATGCTCTTTGACCGATAGCTACATAAACACATATTACACCTTGCCCTTTTTGATTGAGAATTGTATCTGTGGCTACTGCTGTTTTGCCAGTCTGTCTGTCCCCAATAATTAACTCTCGCTGACCGCGCCCTATAGGGATCATCGAATCGATAGCAATAAGCCCTGTTTGAAGAGGTTCGTATACGGAACGCCTGGAAATTATACTTGGAGCAGGAGATTCAATTAAGCGAGATTCGGAAGCTATAATTTCGCCTTTCCCATCAATAGGTTTAGCCAGAGCATTTACAACACGACCCAAGTAAGCCTCACTCACGGGTATCTGAGCAATTCTTCCTGTTGCTTTTACAAAACTTCCCTCTTGTATCATCAACCCATCGCCCATTAATACAATCCCAACATTTTTGGATTCCAAATTCAGAGCAATACCCCTAGTACCTTCTGCAAATTCGACTAATTCACCTGACATTATTTCACCAAGACCTATAATACGAGCAATCCCATCCCCCACTTGAACTACGCGACCTATATTCTCAATCCCTACTTTCCTATTATATTGTTCAATACGTTCGCGGAGAATTTTATGAATTTCGTCGACTCGAAGGGTTGCCATTAGTGTTTCTTGACTCTTTTTTCGGAAGCAAGGGGAAAAATAATGCCTAAATTCTAAACGAAAGTAGAAGTTCAAGGCCTAATTAATTTAATTATTTCTTCCATTCCAGGGACCCGAGAATGCCAATATTAGCACGAATCGTACGGAAATGTAACTCGGTATTCAAACAACTATTCAGAGTTCCTAGAGCTCCTTGTACGGCCTGTTGGAAAACCCGCTGTCGGACCTGATTCATTGCCCTTTGTTTTTCAAAATAAAGGGTTTCGTTTTTAGACTTTTCCAATTGTTCCAAACTAATAGAAGTAGCATTAATCAAATTTGCTTTTTCTCGTTCTATCTCAGAGTATCCATTCATTCGATACTCATCCGCTTCTAGTTCGACTTTCTGTAATCGAATCCGAGCTTTTTCGAGTTGCTCAATGGTCCCTCTACGCAATTCTTCTGAATTTCGAATAGTACTCAAGATCCTCTGTTTTCGATTATCTAATAAATCTTTTAATGAAAGTAGATTATTTTGTAAGTTTACAACTTTTATGATCTCTTCCCGAACCAAACATGAATCTTTCGATTCATTTGGCTCTCACGCTCCTTTTTTTTTTTCTATAGCTATTTCCATATCTTTTTTTTAAGTAATGAGCCTATCCTCTATCTTCTTTTTTATGTTTATATTTCAATATACCGAAACCTATATAAGACTAGATAAATATTAAGAGGACTCTTCCGCCTAGATAAAAATATATCATGGTCAGCAAAGTTGTTTCTTTATTTTTATTTGCCCTCTAGTTAATAATTTCAATTTCATTAAGAAAAACTAACTAAATAAATGGAAAATGAAAATTAATAGAATTCTTTTTTATTTTTTTTTTCTTCAAATCCAAAAAATTTCTCTTTTTTATACATAGGTCGTCGATTCGGCATTGGTTAAAAAAGGGCAGGGTGCCCCCTTTTTTTTCTAGTAAATAGTTCAAACCATTTTATCGATATGAGTGTTCTATATCAGATAAATTTTACATTAGCTATTTCCCGTTTAAATTGGTACTAATACTAATATAGTTGTAGAAAGAGTACCTCTTTTTGCCTGGACTTCAAGCAGTTTAGCTTTAACCGTGTTAATGGTCTCACATTCTTGGTTTATAGAGAATCAAAGTTGATTTACCAATGAGTCGCGAAATGCTATGGTTCTTCCATATGATTTCTGAATTTATTCAGAAGTAATTCGTCGAGATCGTGCACCCTTTTCTTATTTATCCGAAAAATACTAAAAAATATTATAAAGTGCAGCCGGATAGATCCAATCTATTCTTGAAATAGACAACTCGCACACACTCCCTTTCCAAAAAAAATCAAAACACCAACCACTACAGTTAGATTTATTAGATTTGTTGCTAAAATATCGGTATTAAGCCCGAAACTGCCAGCGGATGGCCAGTGAGCTAAAAAAACGAAAGAATGGGTTACATTTTTCATATGCTCTCCTCTTATAGATAGGACGAACAAAGAACAAAGTTTTTCGATCACTTACTTCGCTCGCCCTTTTTTGATCGGTTTTTTTAATGCAAATAGATTCAATCTAGTAATTTCTTTTAGATTAAGTCTTACGTCTTGTTTGACCGGTGAAAGACTTCCTTTGTTGAAATGTTCTGTTCCCAAAATTCCTAAAATAAAAGGAAAAAACTTTCCACTTTCCTAAACTAAGGACGGGAAATAAGAAGGTGAGCATATCTTCTAAATTAATAATACTCAACTCAGCCCTTCCTAGAATGGGGTATTATCTGTCCCGATAAATAGATAATTCCAGGAGTAATAAATAGGAGTAAATTAAATAAAGTATTGATATAATTGGAATTGTGGAAGCAAATACCAATTTACTAAAAAAAGAAAAAAGTATCTAATCGAAATCGAAAGAATTTTTTTTTTAAGATTAAACAAAAGGGTTCGCAAATAAAAGCGCTAGTGCCACAACTAGTCCATAAATTGTTAAAGCTTCCATAAAAGCTAGACTAAGCAATAAAGTACCTCGTATTTTACCTTCTGCTTCTGGCTGTCTCGCAATACCTTCTACAGCTTGTCCTGCAGCAGTACCTTGACCAACTCCAGGTCCAATAGAAGCAAGCCCTACGGCCAATCCAGCAGCAATAACAGAAGCAGCAGCAATTAGTGGATTCATGGTGAGTAGTTCCTCGTGTCAAAAAAAAGAAATGGTTAAGGATACAATCAACCAATAAATTCTTACTTCTAAGCTCTATTGGGAGAGAAGTAAAGTAACTAAAAAGTACAAATTGAAATCAAATTGAAATGATAATGTGAATTGTCCGAACTACATAGAAGGGAATTCCATATCCATATATCGGATTAGATAATGAATCTAACCTAGGAATATATAATATAATATCCTATATATATACATTTGTTTCTTCTATTTTGTTTGCATATTTTCTCATTTTCTATTGAATCGGATTCTAAAATCATTGCTTAAAGTGGAAACCTGCATAAAAGAGGACTCCACTTATAGACATTAAGGATATTATAGTATAGATCTAGCCTGACTCCACCCTCCTTAATGCATATATACTTTGAAAATTCCATAATATAGTCTATTCTATTCTCTCTCCTACAACTCTAGGCTATATATTCATACGCATTTCTAACTATTTTTTTGCAACCAAGCAGATTATCTGGAACCATGCATGAATTGAGCTAAGCTGCAAAAAAAAAAAATACTATTTCCAAAAAGAGTCAATTCAATGATGACCCTCCATGGATTCACCTATATAGGCTGCGGCTAATGTTGCAAAAATAAGAGCTTGAATACCGCTTGTAAATAATCCAAGAAACATGACCGGTATAGGGATTACTAAGGGGACTAAAGAAACAAGAACAACAACGACTAATTCATCCGCCAATATATTCCCGAAAAGTCGAAAGCTAAGCGATAATGGTTTTGTGAAATCTTCTAGGATGTTAATTGGTAAAAGGATTGGAGTTGGTTTAATATATTTCTCGAAATAGCTCAATCCTTTTTTGCTAAGACCAGCATAAAAATATGCCGCTGACGTGAGTAAAGCTAAAGCAACAGTAGTATTTATATCATTCGTGGGCGCTGCTAATTCCCCATGGGGTAACTCTATAATTTTCCAAGGTAAAAGAGCACCCGACCAATTCGAAACAAAAATAAAAAGGAACATAGTTCCAATAAAGGGAACCCAGGGACCATATTCTTCTCCAATCTGAGTTTTGCTCAAGTCTCGAATAAACTCAAGGACATATTCAAAAAAATTCTGACCGTCGGTCGGGATGGTTTGTGGATTCCGAACAGCTATGACAACTGAACCTAGCAAGATAGTAATTACGACCCAAGAAGTGATGAGTACTTGGGCATGAATTTGGAAACCTCCTATTTGCCAATAGAAGTGTTGGCCTACTTCTACACCCGATATATCGTATAACCCCTTGAGTGTTTTAATGGAACAAGGTATAATATTCATATTGTCCTCTGATAAAAATTGAACTTCAAAAAAGGAATTCTTTTGATTCAACCATCTCTTTCTCAACTCAGCAACTTGAAGTATTAATCTTATATTTAGGATACCAAGAAAGCACATCAGATCATAATATATATCAATACCCTCTAATATATATCAATATTCCCCTTCTTTTTTCTATGCAAAAAAAATTCTATGCAAAAAAAAAGATATAGTAAAGTAAGTGATTCCATAAATTTACGCAGTTGCCCAAGAATTCACTATATATTCTTAATCAACGATTTCTTATATAGAGAGAACGGCCCTCACAAATTGAAAATACTAATTTGTTAAGAATCAATCGAATTGAAGTCATAGTGTCATCGTTGGCTGGAATCGATATATTCGCGAGATCCGGGTCACAATTTGTATCGACTAAAGAAATAGTAGGAATCCCCAAAATGGCACATTCCCGAAGAGCTATATACTCTTTTTGCTGATCAAGGACGATCACAATGTCTGGCAATCTCGTCATATATTTGATCCCGCCGAGATACCTTTGCAAAGTAGATAATTTTCTCTTCAAGATTGCCACATCTCTTTTTGGGAGATGGTGGAATTTTCCCATTTTTTCTTCTGCTCTTAAGTCTCTAAATTGAGAAAGTCTAGTTTTCGTAATCGACCAATTCGTTAACATACCACTGAACCACTTTTTATTAACATAATGACAACGAGCCCTTATTGCAGCTGATGCTACTAAATCTGTTGCTCTTTTTTTGGTACCAACAATTAAGAAACTTTTTCCCTGACTTGCTGCATCAAAAACTAAATCACAAGCTTCTGATAAAAAACGAGCCGTTCTAGCGAGATTTATAATATGAGTACCTTTACGCTTTGCCGAAATGTAAGGGGCCATTTTAGGATTCCATTTCTTAATACCATGACCAAAATGAACTCCTGCTTCTATCATCTCTTTCAAATTAATGTTCCAATATCTTCTTGTCATTTTTTCCACACTTCCTTTTTTTTAATCCTACCATTCCATTACGGAATTTAGTTCTTTTTGAAGATTAAGAAAGATCCGAAATAGCTTGAAATAAATAATAATTGTTCCGAGAGAACCTTGTACTAAGATAAGAGTTGGCCATTGATACATGGTATAAACATAACCACCTTAATGAATTAACTGACTTGTTTTACTTATTAAAATAAAAATCTTAAAAATCTAAAATTTGACCTGTTAGTGTTCTAAGTTCAAAAGTCTAGTAAAGTAAAAAATATTTTTATGGGGGTTCTTATGTCTCATAAAAATTGTTTGTTACGTCAGAATCTGAAGAAACTAATTCTGTATGGAGAAACAAAAAATCTCTCATTTCCGACGCGAATAGATTTTTTTTTTTTATTTCGAAATAAAGGTTCTTGTCTTGTGGGGAACGATGCACAAATTTTTGGAATCCGGTACCAACAGGTATAATCCCCCCCAGAACTACGTTTTCTTTCAAGCCTTTCAACCAATCAATGCGACCTCGTAGGGCAGCTTTTGCTAAAACTCGAGCAGTTTCTTGAAAACTTGCTTCAGATATGAAACTTTGGGTATTCAGGGAAGCCCTTGTTATTCCCAATAAGATTGCCCGATAATAGATCGATTCATCCAAAGCTCGTCCTGCTCGTTCCGCTCGCAATAGTCCGATTAATTCCCCAGGCGAAAAAACATTAGACATTCCATCTTCGGAAACCCGCACTTTTGATGTTACTTGGCGTATAATAATCTCTATATGTCTATTATGGATCTGTACCCCTTGGGATCGATAAACCTTTTGGATTTTATTAACCAAAGAGATACGACTTTGGGCTATGGTTAGCTCAGCTCCAATCAAGAATCCCCAAGGGACCCCAAGAATTCTTGGTATACGCTCATTCCAATCCTCAATTCTCCTTTCGAGATTCGGGGATAATGAATCAATTGAACGCGCTTCAAAGATTTGTTCCACTTTTGGAAGACCTTGCGTTATGTCACTAGATCTCGATTTTTCATATATAAACGTAACTAACCTATCTCCCTTGTAAAGGATTTCTCCATAATGACCATTAACAGTTGCTCCTGTAGTGGCCAAATAAGGTTTAGCTGCTCTTATAACAAAGGAATTCATATTTACAATGAAAATTTGACCGGATTTTTTTATGTGCGATTTAAATAGACATACATTTTCACAAATAAATTGTCCAAGGTGAATTATTGCCAATGTCTCTTCCCAAGAATCATGATGGACAAAGTGACAATTCAAAAGGAATGGATCCAACATTATGTTACTATCGAAATTAGAAATCCTTTTATTTTCATCTATTAAAGAGTATTTAAGTTCTTGAAGTACTTGGAAGGTTTGTTTTAAATTGTCAACGAACAAATATTTTTTTAACAGGATTTTATTATGCGTTAGTAAATAGTAAGATGAAGAAAAATGCGATATACTAGCTACAATAGCGCCTAAGGGCCCAAAAATTTCTCGAATAGGAATTCTAGGATTCCATTCTTTTATCGCATTGGGATGTTTTGAATTCTTGAATAAACCAATTCGAGAACAGTTGGATGCCGACAAAATCATCAAAGAGTGGTATTCTTTATTTCGATTCAACAAAGTGCCAATAGCTTCTGGATGTTGGCTAAGTGATTCAATCTTCGCCTTGGAATAAAAAGAATTGATATTGGCGCGATCTAACCTATTATGGGGAATCGGTCCTGCACTTGTCCTACCATACCTTTTTCGTGTATACGAAATAGTGGACTTGACTAACTCAATTCTTAGGAAATCGCGAATAAGATCATTTGCTCTTACCTCAACAAGGGAAGCACCAGCCTTTTCTTTTTCTTCTTGTTCCCAATTCACTACTAAGCAAGTTCTAACAAATTGACTATTTGTGTGATAAATTCTTTGAGTTAACTTGCTATTTTCATGAGAAATAAAATTGACAAGTCGAATTTGGAGATTATTTTCTTCTTGCAAGAGATCCTGCGGGAAAAGTGTTGCTAAATTTCTTCCTTCGTCCATTTCATATGCCACTGTAGGGCGAACGGAAACAAAATACTTTTCCTTGCTCTTGAGAATTTTTTTCCGTTGAACATAGACCCAATTTTTCCTTTTTTTTGATTCCTTAGAATCTTTTTTTTGTCTTTCTGGCGGTATCAAACAGCCACCTAATATCTTATCCGCCTCTTCAGGAAAATGAATATCTCCGGAAAATATTTTGAGTTCCGTATGGCTTTTTTTTCTCTTCACTCGGACCAGTCCGCCTAGTCGACTTCTTGTATTTTTTGTGAGTTGTGTATTCACTCCAATAATACTATTGTCAAGTATCTTTAGGGATGAAGATCTCGGCAAGATATGAAGTTCTTGAAGAATGAAAAAAAACCGATCTACTTCTTTTTGGTATTTTAGACTAAATTCTTTTGTTCCTCGATGCTCAATCAAACCCTCTTTTTTTAAGATGGAATCTTCCTCTGGGCTCTCGTATTCGTCCTCTGAATCTTCTTCTGAGTCTTCCTCTAAAGTACCATATTTTTCCTCTGCGCTTTCCCCGGGGCTGCCATATTCGTCTTCTGAGTCTTCCTCTAGAGTTCCATATTCGTCCTCTTGGGTCCTATATTTGCTCTCTGGGCTCCCATATTCCTCTTCTGAGTCTTTCTCTAAAGTCCTATATTCGTTCTCTGGGTTCCCATATTCGTTTTCTGGGCTCCCATATTCGTCTTCTAGGGTTTCATATTCGTATTCGTCTTCTAGGATTCCATATTTAGATTCTTCTAGGGTTTCATATTCATATTCGTCCTCTCGGGTCCTGTATTCGTCTTCTAGGGTCTCATATTCCTCTTCTGAGTCTTCCGCTCGAGTCCTATATTCTTCTTCTAGGGTCCTATATCTAAATTTAACAATTCCTGAACCCTTTTTATCTTTTCTGTATCGGGGATCGTCAAAATAAGCAAAAATAGTATTTCTACGTAAAACACCCATAAGGGGGATTTCAATCGAAATCCCAAAACAGGATATTAGTTCTTTCTCTTGTTCTTGATGATATTGTAATGGAATGACGAACCTATTTCTTCGCTTTTTCGCCAACAAATCTGAATTATCTTGAAAAATAGAAGGATAGATAAAATTCCAATGGCCATTGGACATGATTCGATCCGACGTTGAATAATCAAGAATTTCCCTATCTTTTTTACCATAAGTATTCATTTGATCTTGATCCTTGTGGAGTGAAAAAGACGCTATACTGGATCTGCACATACTTACTGACAATATCCATAAATGGCTTGTTTTTGGTAATCGGCGAAGATTACCATATTGATATTCGGGCGCATGGTAAACATCAGTACTCCAGTGCATTTCGCCGTCTGATTCAGAATAAATATGCTTTTGTACCCTTTCTTTAAAATGTAAAGTGGACGTTCCGGCACGAATCTCCGCAATTACTTGTTCGGATTTTACATATTGATCATTTTGCACTAGAATCAAGCTTTTTGAGGGAATATTCACACTATATAGAATATCTTGACTCTGAATAGTTACATGCAAGTCTATATAACATAGAAAAGCAGGCTGCCCATGACGGGTACGTGTGGGGTGAACCAAATTCTCATTGAATTTTATTTTTCCATTCGAAGGGGATCGTACAAGGTCGGCAGTACCCCCTGTGAATACTCCGCCAGTATGAAAAGTTCTTAATGTTAGTTGAGTCCCTGGCTCCCCAATTGATTGACCTGCAATAATACCTACGGCTTCTCCCAATTCGACCAGATCACTATGAGTAGGACTCCGGCCATAGCATAATTGACAGATCCAAGAAGTGCTTCGGCAAGTAAAGGGGGTTCTAATATATATTGGTTGTGCTCGAAATGGTTGTGCTCGAAAGGCAGTTATGAATCGATTGACTAATCCAATTCCAATATCTTGATTTCGCGCGGCAATGCATCGTGAACCGATATATATATCGTCTGCTAATACACGACCAATTAGTGTTTGGACAAAAAGTTTTTCCGTCATCCCATTTTGAGGACTTACAGAAATACCTCGGATAGTACCACAATCTCTTCTACGCACAATAATATGTTGAACTACTTCAACAAGTCTACGTGTAAGATATCCAGCATCTGCTGTTCGCACAGCAGTATCTACAACCCCTTTGCGGGCTCCATAGCAGGAAATTATATATTCTGTCAAAGAAAGTCCCTCGCGTAAATTGCTTTGAATAGGTAAATCAATCATTTGTCCTTGAGGGTCCGACATTAATCCTCTCATACCTACTAATTGGTGTACTTGAGATGCATTTCCTCTGGCTCCTGAAAAAGACATTAGATAGACTGGATTAGAAGGATCCGTTATCCGAAAATTTGAATTCATTTCTTGTTTCAAATATTCACTTGTCGCATACCATATCTCAACAGATTGGCGTAATTTTTCTACCGCGTGTACAGCCCCATAATAATAGTGTTTCTCCAAAAGAAAACTCTGTTGTTCCGCGTCTTGGACTAACCATCCCTTAGAGGGTATTGTTAAAAGATCCTCGATTCCTAACGAAATCGATGTAGTAGTGGCTTGATGGAAGCCCAGAGTCTTTAGTTGATCCAGTATATGGGATGTATATCCCATTCCAAAATGATCTATTAATCTGCTAATAAGTCGTTTCATACCAGTTCCGTCTATCTCTTTATTATGAAAGACCAGATTGGCCCGTTCCGCCATACATAAGTACCCCCTTTTCGGCTGAGTAGGATTCGACAATTGCTGAGTAGGATTCGACAATGGGCCTGAGTCAGTGATTCGAAAATTTAATTAACTTAATTGCCTCAATCTCAATCTGGATTCGCGTGGCAAATAATGATGATACTAGGGAAATCGGAATGCCCCCCGAAAGGGGAGGGGCATCGCCGAATCTAACTTTCTTGTTTAGGTAGTGTATGAATAGGCCTGACTAAATCCTTGTATGGCTTCCTCTATTTCTCTATAAAAAGAAATATGACCAAGAGTGGTTCGAATGTATATCGAACGAATTTCTTTTTTTCTATTTCCCATTATTAGATAGTGGGCATAAATCTCATGATAAGTCCCCAAAGATTCATATTGAACTTCAATCGGAACTTCTCTTGACCCAATGACGCGTTGATCCAGGTTCCATCGTAGCCACAAGGGACTATCTAAACTGATTAGTTTTTGTCTATAAGCTCCCAGTGCATCATAAGAACTAGAAAAATGGGGTTCTTTATCTTTCCTATATTTAAAATTATTATTATTATTGTAATTTACTTTTAGATTTGGGTAGTTTCTGCAACTATTATATCTATTTGCACAAATACCTCGACGCTTTCCAATCGTTAATACATAAAGCCCGATAAGCATGTCTTGGGTTGGTACGCAAATAGGATCCCCAATAGCGGGAGATAAGAGATTCATATGAGAAAACATAAGTAAACGGGCTTCTGCCTGAGCTTCCAAGGATAAAGGTAGATGAACAGCCATTTGATCTCCATCAAAGTCCGCATTGAAACCCTTACACACTAATGGGTGTAAAGAAATAGTACGCCCCTCTACTAAAGTGGGTTGAAAGGCCTGTATGCCTAATCTATGCAGGGTAGGTGCTCTATTTAACAGTACAGGATGTCCCCGCATAACTTCTTGAAGTATTTCCCATACAATGGGTTCTTTTTCCCAAATTTTCCTTTTAGCAATCCTTACATTAGAAGTGGCGCGTTTCGTGATTAAATCGCGAATTACAAATAGCTGAAAAAGCTTTATTGCTATCTCTAGAGGTAATCCACATTGATGTAATGAAAGCGAAGGACCCACAACAATGACAGAACGCCCCGAGTAATCGACCCGTTTCCCAAGCAGAGTCTCGCGAAACCTTCCCTCTTTACCTTCAATTACATCTGAAAGTGATTTGTATACTTTATTGTGACCATCCCTCGTCGGTTGCCCGCGGGACCCACTATCAAGAAGTGTATCCACGGCTTCTTGTACCAATTTTTCCTGGCACATTACTAAATCTGCTGGCGCTAATTCACTTCTTTTTAATAGATAGGCAAGATTGTTGTTCCGACGGATAACTCTCTTATAAAGTTCATTAATGTCTGAAGTCACTACTTTATCTCCAGACCTATAAACAATAGGTCTCAATTCGGGAGGAAGAACCGGTAATAAGCACAAAACCATCCATTCTGGTTCTACATTTGTTTGAATAAAATGTTTCGCCAATTGCATGCGTCTAATCAAAAAAACTTTTCTTATTCGTCTTTTTCTATCTTCCCACTCATCTCCACTATACCCCTCGTCTTCTAATTCCTTCCATTCGACCAAAGAATTCTCTATAATAATTCGCAAATCCAAATCTGCTAATTGTTCTCTAATAGCACCTGCTCCTGTCGCAATTTCCCGATTTCGAAATGTTGCAAAGCCTGGGGTAGAAAAAAAGGGAGAAATGCTGTGGTTACAGGATGCAATTTCCTCTTCGAATAAACCTCGTAATCGTAAAAAAGTGGGTTTTTTAGTGCTGGGCCTAGCAAAAGAGAAATCGCCGTATACTAGGCCCTCCAACTTCTTAAGAGGTTTATCTAAAAGATTCGCGATATAACTAGGAAGACCTTTCAAATACCACACATGAGTCACGGGACATGCGAGTTTGATGTATCCCATTTGATATCTTCGTATCCGAGAATCCACAAATTCGACCCCGCATTTTTGGCAAAATCTTTCGTCTTCGTTTTCAGCTCCGCTCGCTCGAGAATTGCCACAAGCGCAAATCCCGCTTTTTATGGGTCCAAAGATTCTTTCGCAAAACAATCCATCTTTTTCTGGTTTATCGGTTTTATAATGAAAAGTAGAGGGCCTTGTGACTTCGCCAACGACTTCTCCATTAGGTAGGTTTTTGTTAGCCCAAGCCTTTATTTGTTGAGGGGAAACGAGTCCAATTTGAAGTTGTTGATGTTTATATTGGTCAATCATAAAATAGAAATAAGAAAAGAATTTATATTTATTCCGATCAAACTTCCTCCCTATTAACCTGGAAGTTCTTTTCAGATACAAGGAAATGATTCAGTTCTAGAGCCAAAGATCGTAGTTCTCGAACGAGCACTCGAAAAGATTCTGGAGGATCCTCATGATTAGGTATTCTTTTTCCCCAGATCGTAGCATTAAGTATTTCTTGGCGAGCTATAAGATGGTCAGATTTATAAGTAAGTATCTCTTGTAAAATATGAGCAACACCAAATCCTTCTAAAGCCCAAACTTCCATTTCTCCTACTCGTTGTCCCCCTTGCTTGGCTCTTCCTCTAACCGGTTGTTGTGTAACAAGTGAGTAGGGCCCAGTAGAACGCCCATGAATTTTCTCATCAACTTGATGAATTAATTTTAAGATATAGGACTTCCCTATTAGAACAGGTTGCTCAAAGGGGTCGCCTGTTCTTCCATCAAATATTCTGCTTTTTCCCGGGTACTCGGGTTCAAATACCCATGGATTTTTTGTTTCTTTACTGGCTTCATATAATTCTGAAAACACAAGTTTTCTTGAAGCCTCTTGCTCATATCTCTCATCAAAGGGTGCTATTCTATAATGTTTCTTTAGCAGATCCCCCGCTAATCCGAGCGAGCTTTCAAATATTTGTCCCACATTCATTCGGGAGGGTACTCCTAAGGGATTGAAGACCATATCAACGGGTGTTCCATCTTGCAAATAGGGCATATCTTGCCTAGGCAAAATTTTGGAAATGATCCCTTTATTCCCATGTCTTCCGGCTACTTTATCCCCAACTTTGATTTCACGTTTCTGTAAAATATATACACGAACCATTATGTCGAGCGGGTCCCTTTGGATCCATTTCACATCGATAACGCGCCCTCTTCCACCTATAGGTAATTTCAGAGAAGTTTCTTTTGAAGTGGAAACCTCAAGGCCAAATATGGCCCGTAATAATCCAGCTTCCGCGATATAAGATGATTCGCTCGCTATCTGAGGCGTTAATTTACCTACTAAAATATCACCAGTTTCTACCCAGGATCCCAACCTAACAACTCCATTTCTGTCCAAATTGCGGAGTAAATGTTCTTCTAGATGTGGTATTTCTTTAGTGATTTTTTCAGCGGAGCCCTGGCTTGTCGTATCCGTCTGAATTTCATATTTCCGGATGTGAAAAGAGGTATAAATATCTTCATATACCAAACGTTCGCTAATTAGTACTGCGTCTTCAAAATTGTAACCTTCCCATGGCATATAAGCTACTAATACGTTTTTTCCTAAAGCAAGTTCGCCCCCAATTGTAGCAGCTCCTTCTGCTAAAATTTGTCCTTTTTTAATGGATTTACCCCGTGGAACCCGGGGTTTTTGGTGCATACAAGTATTTTTGTTAGAGCGACGGTGGTTAACTAAAGGAATACTTATAGTCTTCCCACTACTTGATAAAAGTATCTTATGACTATCAGTAGAAATGATCTTTCCCTCGCGTTCGGCTATAATGGAAACCCTCGAATCTAGAGCTGTTTGGCGTTCCAATCCAGTTCCAACAATGCATTTCTCGGACCGAGAAAGCGGAACTGCTTGGCGCTGCATATTAGAACTCATTAAAGCCCGATTCGCATCATTGTGCTCAATAAAAGGAATGAGAGAACCCCCAATAGAAAAATATTGGAAAGGAAAAATACTTCTAACATGAATCTGTTCCCATGCAATAGTCAAGAATTCTTGACGGTATCTAGCCGGAACAACCTGTTCTTCCTGAATACCTTGATTCAAGGACAAAGAATTTCCTGCTGCTATCATATAATATTCATCTCTATTTGGTGATAGATAAACCACCTGTCTCTCTTTTTTTTCTTTTGCTTTCTCAGCAGATATTTCATAAAACGGACTCTCTATGGATCCCCACAAGTGATCAATTCTCGCATGAATTGTTAAGGATCCAGTAAGTCCAACATTGATTCCTTCAGACGTGTCAATTGGACAAATACGCCCATAGTGACTCGGATGAATATCTCGGCTCCGAAAACTTGCGGTTCTCCCCGTCAACCCTCCAGGACCTAAACAACTCACTTTTCGCCCATGAACAGTTTGTGTCAATGGATTCGTTTGATCAAAAACTTGAGATAACGGGTATGTGCCAAAAAAGGTCTCATAAGTAGTTATTAATAAAATTGAAGTTGAAGTTGGAGTTACCAAAGTTTGGGGAGTCGGTTTCGATTGACGTATGAATACTCTACGAATAGTTTTTTGAACTGCATGTTGTAAACGACCAAGAGCCAATCCGAATTGATCTTGTAACAGATCCGCAACCGAACGAATACGTTTATTTTTCAAGTGATTCATATCGTCATCGTCAAGTATACCCGTTCCAAATTTCATTCCAATCAAATGATCCGTAGCGGCCAATACATCTCGTGGTAACAAGAATGTATTGTTCTGAGGAATATCAAGATTAAGTCTCCGATTCATATTTCGTCGACCAATCCTTCCTAATTCACATTTTTGTTGAAAAAATTTCTTTTGTAATTCCTCGCATAAGGACTCCGAAAATACCAGGTCCCCACCTACACAAGCAAATTGTTGATAAAACTCCAAAATAGCTTTTTCTTTTGACTCAATCCTCTTCTTCTCTTTAGCATTCGGGAAAGACAAGAAAATTTCAGGGTAGGAAACATTATCCAGAATTTCTCTTAGATTCGAACCCATAGCTGATGATAGAACTAGAATAGATATCTTTTGTTTTCTACTCACGCGAGCCCATATCCTTTCTTTTTTATCAATTGCTAATTCCGATCTCCCCCCCCAATCTGATATTATAGTGCCAGTGTAGATAGAAATTCCCTTATGATCTAATTCCGAGCGGTAGTAAATACCAGGACTTAGCAATATTTGATTGATCACAATTCGGTATATTCCATTTATAATAAAGGTTCCTAAGGAATTCATTATAGGAATGTTTCCGATAGAAATGGTTTGCTTTTGCACATCGAAACCAAAAATTAATCTCGCAGATACATATAATTCGGAAGAATAGGTGAGTGATTCATACACAGCATCTCTTTCTTTTATCGAGGGTTCTAGCAGTTGATATCCTTTCGCAAATAATTGAAATGCAATTTCGTGATCTGGATCTTTAATTGTTGGAAACTTGTCAAGTTCTTCTGCCAAGGCTTGATTAATGAACCTACAAAATCCCTCGAATTGGATCTGACTAAATCCGGGTATTGTGGACATTCCCTCGTTTCCATTCCGGAGCATCTTAATCTTAAGTTTCCTGTTTATCAAAGAAAAATTCCATTATCAGCTCACTCTTCATCAATCCCTATGGATCGATCTAGCAATCATGGAATCTATATTCTGTTTACTGAATCACATGAAATTCTAGGGAACTCCACATACGTATTTCATATATGTATTTCATACATATGAATAGAGACCATTTGGACGAAAGTTCGAGTTTGCCAGGGGTACAAATGAAATGAAAATGAATTGATAAAACATTCCTACAAAAAAAATTCTGCCACTTATACTTTATGTTATGATATTCTAATCAGATTGGATGGCAAAGATTTCTCATTTTATCTCCTTTCTATGAATGTAATAAAGCCGTAATATAATATACTAGAAAGTTTGACTTTACTTCGATTTAGAATAGCGTGCTTACTTTAATTTCTCAAAATAATTTGAGGGTTCTTTTTTATTTCGGATCGGAGTAGTATAATTGCTAGAAAATTCAGTATTTCATTGTGGAATTCTAAAATAAAGTAAGTCCCTTTTTTAAGTACATGCCAATCTAGTTATCCACCTCTCCCCATATCCATGCTTTTCTTTTATCGTAATTTCACTTGGGTACGCCAAGATAGTCAGGTTATACTCTATATCAGAGCAAATTTCCTTTTTTTATTCAAGATATTTAATTTAATACTTTGAAAAATTAAAGCATGATTCCCCATAGAGATATGTACATAAAGGGGATCTTTGGATAATAATGCTGTTCGGACCTAAAGTTTACCTATACACGGATTAAGCATAAAGCCATAATATTTTATTATGCCATTGAAGGGGGGGGAGATAATACCGATTTAAGAGTAGTTCACTACTGCAATAAAAAAAAGAGAATTCTAGTTAACGGTTCCAATTTATTCTGAATTTTGCAGCCTGTGAATAGAAATCCACTTTTTCTTCTTTTTCATCTCAATAGAAAGAAATGGGAAGTTTTATTGTGTTAACAATGTATGTTTTAAGATAGAATCTATCGAGGAGAATAATAGAAACTGGATCAAAAAAAGCAGGAATAGATTTTTTGAAAAAGATTGGAAAAAAGTAAGTAGAATTATATTCAAAATAAAAGGGGCTTTTCGTAAGAAAACGTGGATGAATACTTGCTGTTTTCTAGATTTTTGATCGGATTTTTTGGCGGCATGGCCAAGCGGTAAGGCAGGGGACTGCAAATCCTTTATCCCCAGTTCAAATCTGGGTGCCGCCTGATCAATAAAATACTTAGGTTTTTTTTATAGTGCTGATCGAATTCGATAAATTTTTACTTCGCATAAGTTCGGGCAAGAGAGTAACTGGGCCTGCCGATACTGGGTTTAGAGAAACCATACCATAGTTCTATCCTCAAACTAGGGTTAGGGTTTGTTTTGACGGTAGTGGCCAAAATGGTTATCAATAGGGGTGAGGTAGTGTTTCCTTATTCTTTTATTATATGAATTTGAATTGGTTCTTAATTGAGATTCGATTTGATAATTTTAAAATACGAGGATAAGATGTCAGAAATCTTGGTATCCAAAGAAAGGTCCCTAAGGGGCATTCTTTTTTTTTTTCAATCTAAGATTCAAGAAGGGACTCCACGAAAGAATATCAAGACTTACTAATTATTATACATTTTTTTATCGTACATCTTATGTTACCTACATACACTAAAGTAAGGACTACTTAATTCTAACGAGAATCAGATTAAATAGGTCGATCAAAAATCAATTTAGGAGTTGTATTATGGATAAAATCTCTTCATTCTTTCATAGAATGATACAAAGCAAGGCTGCAGGGTTTAGGTCAAAAATAAACATTAGGTAAGGTAGGTATCCAATAAATATTTATCTATCGATAATTTTATGGTATATTCGGGCGTCCTTTGCTTAAAAAAAAAAAAAAGAGTAACAAAAGGAATAAAAAATCTTCCTATTCCCGCTTCTTCTATTCAGGACATCATTCCCGTACTCTTTCTTTTTTAAGGAAAAAAGGGCTATAGTATCTCGTATTTTTAATGCTCTCTAATTCTACCAGAATTCCTATAAGAATTTGTTAGGAGTAAATTCCTTGAACTGATTGATCCATGGCCTTAGGGCGGAATCCCTTTTTGACTCTGTACCCTTGATTCCACTATGATTATTGATCAATAGTAGAATAATCCCTTCATAGAAATAGGAGACATAATTTAGATGGATATAGTAAGTCTCGCTTGGGCTGCTTTAATGGTAGTCTTTACATTTTCTCTTTCACTAGTAGTATGGGGAAGGAGTGGACTCTAGGGATACTACTAATTGATTAAGTAATCAAATTGTTGTATCAATTCTTTTCTTTAATGGATCATTTTGCATTAATCATTTTGTCAAACGTTATTCTTTAATCTTTTTCTTTAGTTTTGTTTCACTCCTGTAAGAAACTCTTGTATTGTAAGTTGTAATGTAAGAAAGAGCCATTATACCAATTCAGAATTTCTACTAGAAATGACGAATGGTTAAAAAAAGTTCTATACATAAGAAAATTAGACTTTCTTCCACGGAACTATTCACGGCATATCACACATTTTCCATTTCCTTTTACTTTTTACTATAGTCTATTCTTCATATTATTTTTCTTTCCTTCCATGGATTCTTTGGTCAAGAATTGTCTTAGATTTTTTTATTTTGACCTGATTGAAATTAAGTGGATGCAATGAAAAAAGAAATTGAATTAGACTACTTAACTATTTCAATCTACTAATCTATTCTATGTAGATTCAAAGATAATATAATAGAAAGAATCTAAAGTGTCGTAGAAAAAACTATATGTAGTTCTTTCTACCACACTTTAAGATTCCAACCAGATCCTTTCATTTAAGACTTGGATTTTTTTTATTTAATCCCTTTTTAATTTCTTCAATGATTAATTGGAATTCCAATTAATTATTTTGGCTGACTGTTTTTACATAAATAATAAGTAAAAAAGAAGTAGGAACTAGAATGAACAGTGCAGTAGCAATAAATGCGAGAATATTGACTTCCATAACCTCTTTATTTTTTATTTTCACAATAACTCGGGATGTAATCCCATGGAGAGGAAAAAGGGGTATCTTGTAAATTCAAGGGTAGGGCTTGCATTCTGATAATACTGAATCAATTCAATATTATGAATATCGGATCTATCAAATCAATTCATGGATGAGAGTTATATTTCACGGATGAGAGTTATATAGTATAACATAGGAAGATCCTCTATCCACACTAAGACCAAAATGGGTTTTTTGATTGGATTAGGAATTCCCTCTTTTTTAATCCTTTTCTACTTTTTCTTTTCTATATCTCTAACCCACGAGCTTTCTTAATCTTATACTTTCTTAATCTTATACAATTTCCCTTCCTTTTTCTTATAGTTATACATACAATTATGTATGTATTATATGACCAACTTTCACTTTCTATGGGTCACATAGACATCCAAATAAGCAGTAGAAGTGAGATGGGGAAAAGAGGTCTGAAATAAAAAGGGAATACGATTTATGTATGGATTCCGGTAAAATACCGGTACTCTATTCCATAAGAGTGGAATAGGAAATTAAGATGAGGATGGTATCATCATAAAGAAAGATAGAGTAATATAATATCCTAAATTCTACTAATCCACATATCGTATGTGTGTCTTTCTTTATCGATTGGGAGTAGTGAAAAAAAAATTCCTATATGCCCTCCCTCCCTCTTTAATGAGAGATGCAAAATAAAAAAGTGAAGTAAGGGTGCCCTGTGGGTATTTGATCTTGCTCCCTGCCCCTTTTTTTCATGGAAAAAGGAAATATCAATTTCTCCATTCATTGAACCCTAGTTCGGGACTGACGGGGCTCGAACCCGCAGCTTCCGCCTTGACAGGGCGGTGCTCTGACCAATTGAACTACAATCCCCGCGGGGTGTATGGCATACCCATTCTTAAATAGAACCATAAGAAGATTCGATTCGTCTTTCGTACTCTAAGAAATAGACGAATCATATACTACATACCCACATATTATATTATACGTGGGTATAGTGAGAGTGACATAACTAGTATGTCGTGATTTTTTATCACTAAAAATGGATAATAATCCAGCCTTCAATAAGAAAAACTCTTTTGTTTGTAAGAAAGGAATGAGAGAGATATGGATTAGAAAAAAAAATTTCCCTTTTTTCTTTATCTTTTATTTCTATAGATCAGACATTTTATTTTATGGAAGAAAAACAAAAGGATTTAGTTCATACTCACGAAGCCCTAGATTTTTGGTTTGGGCCGAGCTGGATTTGAACCAGCGTAGACATTGTCAACGAATTTACAGTCCGTCCCCATTAACCACTCGGGCATCGACCCAGGAAGAATTTATTCTAGGGTTTTTGCTAATCTATGATTAACCTCCTTTCATAATACTCCCTACCCCCAGGGGAAGTCGAATCCCCGCTGCCTCCTTGAAAGAGAGATGTCCTGAACCACTAGACGATAGGGGCATCACTAGACGATAGGGCCATATACAACCGCTCGTGATTATACTATAATCATAGTATGAGCAGTTTTTTGGAATTGTCAATATACTCGAAAAGTATAAATAGATCCAAAGCAAAGAGTTTTTCCAACTTTTCTGTTATGTTTTCATCTAGGATTTTTTTTAGTTGATCGTTATAGATTAATTCTCCGTGCTTCATTTAGTGTTCATACCAAAAATGCATCCATCCCGCACTAAGTCATAAAATTCTCTAAAAATATAGAGAAAGTTTCAAAAACAAAGAAAAAAAGTGAATCAATTTAGTAGAAAAGTACTCTATCAGATTCGAACCAACGACTTACGTCTTAGCACGAGATTACTCTACCACTAATTTAAAAAGCCCTTTATCGGATTTGAACCGATGACTTATGCCTTACCATGGCATTACTCTACCACTGAGTTAAAAGGGCTTTTTATTTAATTCAAAAATTAGCCACTTGGATTTCCCATTATGGGTCTACTGCATAATGTACATATTATATATATAATATATAGAGATAGAGAGAGAGACATTATGTAGAGATTGTATATGTATATATCGATATCTTGAGAGCTCAAAATAAAATTAATAAAAAAAAACATACCCTACATAACATATCCAACTCTTCTTGGTTCAGGGTTTTCCGTTTCCGAAGACTAGTAAAATAGGCGGATTCTGGAACCCCAAGGATTCAACGGTATATGGATATGGAAAATATAAGATTTCCGATCCTAGCGGGAAAAGGCGGGGAACAGATACCCAATAGGATATAGGATCCTTGGGAGGAACTTTTGGTAATGGCCTTGATCCTCTATGCTATTTTTTATGTGTTCTTAGTTCTATTGAACTTTTTGCATTCTTTTAAACAAGAATCTAATAAACTAGAATTGAGTCAGTGGAAAAAAGGAGAGAGAGGAAAGTGTTAAATGGAGAGAGTCGACTAATCAGAGACTTTTAGGATCTTCTTTACATCAGGTAAATCTGTCGGCCCTGTCCGTTTTTTTCTTTAAGTTACGACTCTTTGCTGCTTACTTCTATCAAGCCATAGGGAAAGTCTATGATGAATTTGGAAAACTCATCTCACTCTTACTCTATGGCTCGGACTTAATGGGGGAAGAAAACATCTTCCATAATTTCTTTTTTGTTCAATTCTGGACAAAAAAGAAAAGGAAAAAAGGAATTTATAGGGACAGTGTTACCCCCTATATCCCCTAGTTTATATTGTAGGAATAATAAAACAATTTAGCAGTCTGACACACTTACGTCCTTGCAAAGTAAATAATTATTATTGTAGTCGTAACCGTAGAATAGGATCCTAATCAAAATAAATACATTTGGTTCAGGCGCTATTAGCATGGTAAGAAAAGATTTTTTTTACAGACCAGAGGGGCTATCTAAATCCTAAAGTAAAGGCGAGCGATCGAAGTAGAAGTACCAACGGCTCAGTGTCATGAACCTTCTCCATCTGATTCAATAAGGGGGAATTAGCCTTCTTGTCAAATGGCTATCCTTGACAAAGGGTACCATTTATACCATAATCTACAATGTAGCGGGTATAGTTTAGTGGTAAAAGTGTGATTCGTTCTATTAATAACTGAATTTGAAATGATATACTTAAGGCATCCTTAAGTTTTTTATTTTTATATTCCGATGAAAACTTTAGTTCTTATAAAGGATTAAATCCTTTTCCTCTCAATAGCATATTGAGGAAGAATATACATTCTGGCGATTTGTATCCAAAGACTAATTTAAATTGCATCCAAAATAAAAATAGGATTATGAGTACAGAGTCGCGAAGCATAATTTTGCATTGGATTAAGTATTCCAATTTTGAAAATATGAGTAAAGGATCTATGGATGAAGATACAAAAAAGTTGATTTCCAATCGTAACTAAATCTTCTTAAAATAAGGAATAAGGAAGCCAAATAGCTAAAAAACGATAGTTTTGGTTTACTAGAACCATCCGCATATTGTTTCAGCTCGGTGGAAACCCAATTCTTTTCCTCAGGATCTCTTGAATGAAATTAGGGAACGAAGTAAGTAGATTAGATGAATTTAGATAGAATTTCTATCTCCTACTCTATAAGGATCATCTAGAAAGCGGAGAGCTTTGGTTCCATTCAAATAGAAAAGCTGACATAGATGTTAAGTGGTGAGAATATCCATAAAGGAGCCGAATGAAATCAAAATTTCATGTTCGGTTTTGAATTAGAGACGTTAAAAATAATCAACCAACGTCGACTATAACCCCTAGCCTTCCAAGCTAACGATGCGGGTTCGATTCCCGCTACCCGCTCCATTCTGTATAAAAGGAGTATTCTATTTGTCTAGACATGTTAGAGGCTTGTATTCAAGCCTTTTTTGTCCACCAGTTTCTGGTACTCCAGAGCGGAGTAGAGCAGTTTGGTAGCTCACGAGGCTCATAACCTTGAGGTCACGGGTTCGATTCCCGTCTCCGCACTTAGCAGTCTGTATAAAAGGACTATTCTATTTCTCTAGATATGTATGGTAGAGGGGCGTATCCAACCCTTTTTTATTCATTAGTTCCCGGCCCTAGAGGGCAAAATTGAGCAGTTTGCGAAGTCACTTGCCTTCAAAAAAAGAAGGCGCAAGGCCTCTCCCTACCCTGCAGAAAATAAAAATGAAACGAAAGGGACAGTCTACCTCTCCCTTCCCTTTAAAAAAAGTTTGCCCGTTGTTTGTCTCAGTTAATACCCAATTTTTGGAGCTCTGTTGGCGAGTTCTATTTCTGCCTCTGGAGCGCCCTCTTTTTTTGAGTGGGATGCAAAGGAAGGGTAAGATAGTAAGGGATACGGCACTAGACTAACACCTAATTAATACTTAATTTAATATAAGTAGTTAAACAGTTAACTAGACTAAACTTTTTATCATAGTACTTTGATAAATTAAGCGGGCGAGCGGCGGGAATCGAACCCGTATCTTCTCCTTGGCAAGGAGATATTTTACCATTGAACTACGCTCGCTACGGTATATATTTTATAGCGTATATCCGCCTGGGTCGACCTTCTATGTCTGGGTCGACCGTTTCATTTCATTTTCTATTATATTAGAGTTTTCCTTTTTTTATTATCTGTCAATGAATATTCTAATGGGAATGGAATTTCATAATACTGAAAGAGAAGAGCTAGCAATTCGGAACGCAAATTGCGTTTTAATACGTCTCACTATTCTAATTTTTTAGAAGAAATGGCCTTTATTATTTCTTTTTTATGGGGTTAATAAATATTAACCAAATTTCATTTAAGAAATGAGAGAATTCAGAATAGCTACGAGAAAGACTAGTCCAATCCATAATGATGTACCGGAAAATACAACATTTTTATTATTTGACCAACCATCAGGAGAAGCAAATACAAGGGGTACACTAATTACTAAGACTGAGGAAGTCGCAATTAATGCAAAAACAGCTAATTGGAAAGCAATAGTCATATTTCTAATCCTCCAAGCTACCATCAAATAAAGTTGACTACATATTTGATCCCTCACTTAAACCAAAATTGTAAAAAAATACAAGAAGTAGGAGGGGTTTAATCATGAATCCATTGATTCTTCTCTTTAATTCAAATTTATTACTTAAACCGCTTTTTTATTTGGATATGGGGGTGAGAAGAGATTATTTACTCTTTATTTCACAAGCGGGTATAGCGGATCCTGTATCCGTGTATACAGTATACAGAGATATATCGAAA
>NW_028260659.1:0-38441 GCF_056163025.1 Triticum urartu
AAAGAACATTTCAGAATGAAAAATAGAAAAGTTTTTTCTTGATCATTTATCAACCCTTTCCTGTTTCTTAATTTCGTCTAATGATTAATTAAGAGGGTTGACCAGGTCATTGATACGTATAATATCCAAATACCAAATACGCTCAGTGTGTGATCCACAGAAAGAAAAAAGAGTTGTTTTGGTGAACATCAAAGAAAAAACTTGCTCTTCTTCCATAAAAAATTCTTCTAAAAATGCCGAACCCAATCGTTGCATAAAAGTTCGTACCGTGCTTTTATGTTTACGAGCTAAAGTTCTAGCACATGAAAGTCGAAGTATATACTTTAGTCGATACAAAGTCCGTTTTTTCGAAGATCCACTATGATAATGAAAAAGATTTCTACATATCCGACCAAATCGATCAAGAATATCCCAATCTGATAAATCTGTCCAAATGGGTTTACTAATAGGATGCCCCGATCCAGTACAAAATTGAGCTTTTGATAAGTATCCTATGAGGAGAGTAGCGGGGACTATGGTATCGAATTTTTTCATTCGAGTATCTATTAGAAATGAATTCTCCAGCATTTGATTCCTTACTAACAAAGAACTTTTTTGTACACTTGAAAGGTACCCCATAAAATCGAAGCAAGAGTTTGCTAATTGGTTTATATGGATTCTTCGCGGCTGAGTCCAAAAACAGAAATAATATTGCCAGAAATTGATAAGGTAGCATTTCCATTTCTTCTTCAAAAAAAAAGTGCCTTTTGATGCAAGAATTGCCTTTCCTTGATATCGAACATAATGCATAAGAGGATCCATAAAGAACCATAGGGTTTTCCGAGAAAAACCAGGGTACATTATCCCAAAATGTTCCATCTTCCTAGAAAAGTGGATTCGTTCCAGAAAAGTTCCAGAAGATGCTAATGGTAAGCAAGAAGATTGTTTACGAAGAAACAACAAAAAAAATTCATATTCTGATACATAAGAGTTATATAGGAATTGAAATAGTCTTTTATTTTCTTTTTGAAAAAAAAAAATGGATTTCATTGAAGTAATAAAACTATTCCAATTCGAATAATAGTTGAGAAAGAATCGCAATAAATGCAAAGATGGAACATCTTGGATACGGTATTGAAGGAGTTGAACCAGGATTTCCAAATGGATAGGATAGGGTATTTCTATATGTGATAGATAATCCAAATGCAAAAATTTGTCTTCTAAAAAGGGAAATATTGAATGAATAGAGCGTAAATTCTGAAACTTTGGTATTTCTTTTTCTTTCAGACAAAAAAATTCCCGTAGCGAGAATGGGATTTCCACAACGATCGCAAACCCTTCAGATAGAATCTGAGAATAAAACTCAGAATAAAAATAATTTTTGTAATCCAATAATCGATCTTGGTTAGGATGATTAACCGAGTTATCCAAAAAATTCTGCTGATACATTCGAATAATTAAACGTTTCACAAGTAGTGAACTAAATTTCTTGTTATTACAACTAACAACTATTTCCACAGGTTCAGAACCATTTAATCCATAATGGTGGGCAAATGCATAAATATATTCCTGAAAGAGAAGTGGGTAGACAAAGTATTGTTGACGAGATTTATGTTTTTCTGAATACCCTTCGAATTTTTCCATTTGTATTTCTACTTGAATCAGAGAGAAGAAGCATTTCTCGGTTTATCGAATGATGATACATAGTGCAATATGGTCAGAACAGGGTGTTGCATTTTTAATACAAACCCTGGAAAGAAAGGGAGTCTAATCCACAGATCTTTTTCTGCTCCTTTTCTACCCAATTAGTTTATGTTTGTTCTAATTAAAAAAAAAGAACAGAACAAGTTTTTTATTTTTGCAGGCCAATCGCTCTTTTGACTTTGGAATACAGCCTCTTTATCAATATACTGCTTCTTTTACACATTCAATCCATAACATCCCTTATTCAATCCATAATCAAGAATAATTAGGATTTCTAAAAAAAAAAAGAAAAAATAAAGGGTCCACTCATAGGAAAACCCAACCTTTCCCCGCATCCGGCACTAATCTATTTTTAACGTCTAATTAGAGCGGGGAATCATTCCAATTAGGAAGTTCAGCTCGTTGCTTTTTATTTTACCAGAATTGGAGCCAGGCTCTATCCATTTATTCATTAGACCCAGAAAATCGTAATTTTGGATTCCATTCAAAAAAGATTGATTTTATTACGACATGCTATTTTTTCCATTCATTACCTTTGAGGATCAGTCGTGGTCTTCTAGACTCTACCAAGAGTCTGGACGAATTTGTTGTTTCATCCAAATGTGTAAAAGATCATAGTCGCACTTAAAAGCCGAGTACTCTACCATTGAGTTAGCAACCCAGATAAAAAAAGGATCTTAGATACGATCGAAATCCAAAAATCAATGGAATTACACCGCGCGCTTCTGTCAAAACATTGAACTAGCAAGACATCAAAAGATTTTTTTTATCGACCATGAAAAACACTCAAATGCCAAAACGAACAGGTCCGGTGAAATTCCACTAAAGTAAAGTTAAAAAAAGAGCGACCCTAATCACGATGGCCAAATTCTCCTTATTTTTAGCGATTTTTATTAACAAAAAATATATATTATAAAAAATATATATTATATTGTATGAGAATACATGCAAGAGGAACACCCTTATCATTTGAGCGAAGTGTAGGCGGAAAAATTGAATATGGAGTGAGGATAAAGAGACCCATCTATCTACAAATTCTATTTGTTCAATAGACCTTTGTCAATGGAAATACAATGGTAAGAAAACAAATTAGATAGAAAAAGTAAATAAAATAGGGGCTTATGTTGGATTGGCACGATATAATATAAATCCAAATAGGATTAAAAAAGAGGTAAATTGTGTCTAAATAATTAGACAACTAGGAATACTAATAATCTTCTCCTATCCTATTTTTTGATTCATTTAGTTCTTCAATTAACTCAAAGTTCTTTCTTTTTCTTTAAAGAATTCTGCCTTCCTTAAAATATCATAAACAGTTCTTGTTGGTTGAGCACCCTTTTCAAGGAAATAGAGAATAGCTGGAACATTTAAACAAGTTTGATTCTTTATCGGATCATAAAAACCTACTTTTTGAAGATCTCTTCCTTCTCTTCGAGATCGAACATCAATTGCAACGATTCGATAGACAGCTTATTGGGATAGATGTAGATAAACAACGCCCCCCCCTAGAAACGTATATGAGGTTTTCTCCTCATACGGCTCGAGAAAATGATTCGAATTTCTGTCGATAATAATAGAAATTAGACTATGACGTGCATTAATTTCCTTACAGAAAAAACAAATTTCATTTATACTCATGACTCAAGTGGGCTAATTTTGCCTGACAAACTTCGAAGGCAAAATCCTTCCAAAATTTTTGAGTCGTCTTTAAACTCTTTTCTTTGTCTCATTTCGAACGAATTGACTTTTATTCCTTATTCTAATCCAACTCTGTTGTTGAGACAATTGAAAATTGTGTTTACTTGTTCTGGAATCCTTTATCTTTGATTTGTGAAATCCTTGGGTTTAGACATTACTTCGGGAATTCCTATTTTTTTCTTTCAAAAGAGTAGCAACATACCCTTTTTTCTTATTTCCTTCGATAAAGCATTTATCTCTTCTATAGAAATCTAATAAGAGGGATTGATTCTGATATACTTTTATTGGACTTTCTTCTTATTTTAACCTTTCGATTTATTTCTATATTAAGGATAGACTGACAAAGTTGGCCTAATTTATTAGTTTTCACTAACCCTAGATTCTTTCCCTTGATAAAAAAAATTCTGTCCTCTCGAGCTCCATCGTGTACTATGTTACTTAAACCCAGCGCAAATTTGGTTCGGAACGAATAGAACAGGCTATGTCGAGCCAAGAGCATTTTCATTACTATGGAAAATGATGGATAGCAAAATCCACAATCGATCATGTCCTTCAAGTCGCACGTTGCTTTCTACCACATCGTTTTAAACGAAGTTTTACCATAACAAACATTCCTCTTTTCATTGCAAAGTGGTATAGAGAATTGATCCAATATGGATGGAATCATGAATAGTCATTGGTTTAGTTTTTTTATACTAATTAAAACTTGCTATCTATGGAGCAATATGGATAAAAGAAAGTAAGTATTTATCCGGGAAGCCTCCGCCAAGATCCAATTTATTTAAACCCATATTAAAATTCTATCATATGAATGAAACATAGTTTGAAAAAGACGACTAAACAAGTTTGCTTAAAACTTATTTATTCTTAAATTTCCACCCTCAACGGATGGCTCGAGATGATCAATCTTGAAGTGAGAAAAGAAGGATTGACTCTTCCTCAATAAATAAACTATCAACCTCCAAAAAAGTTTAATTAATTTAATTACTAGAATTAGAATTCTAGTAGTAATATATTTTTTCAGTACCAAAAACAATTAACTATAATAACTAAATAAACTATTCCAATGAAAAGATTGAAAGTTTTTGGTAGTTATAGAATTCTCGTACTTCTTCAACTCGAATACCAAAAGGAAGAAAAAAATATGACTAAGTGATTTTATAGTAGAGGCATATCCTGAATGTGCTTGATAGATCCCATTTTTTCATGAAAATAAAGATAGTCAATTTGACTGGACTTAAGACTTTATTATGTTTTCTGAGAAAGAATAAGATATCATTATTCTCTTTAATAAACTTTTGTCTCGTACGGAATACTATATGATTTCACCGTTTGTTTCATCAGAAACAATCTGGGACGGAAGGATTCGAACCTCCGAGTAACGGGACCAAAACCCGCTGCCTTACCACTTGGCCACGCCCCATTTCGGGTTTTATGCGACACTAATAAACACTAGTATGTTTATTTGTTATTCGTCAATACCATTTCAATTACATAAAAAAGGAGGGATATTCTCTTGCTAGTATTCTACACATGCGGATAATATAGAATCAAAAAAATGCATTGATCATTACATGGAATTCTATTAAGATATTATATGAAAGTCGAATTTATTCCACTCTCATTTGAGAGTGCGAATACAAGGAGGTATTTTGTGTTTGGGAAAGTCCGAAGAAAAAAGATTTTGAATCTGCCTTTTCCTTCTTTCCCTTAAAAAAATAACTCAAGAAAAATCCAATTATTTACTCTACAAGAATGAAATGCTTGTTATGCCTAATATACTTAGTTTAACCTGTATCTGTTTTAATTCTGTTCTTTATCCTACTAGTTTTTTCTTTGCCAAATTACCCGAAGCTTATGCTATTTTCAATCCAATCGTGGATATTATGCCTGTTATACCTCTATTCTTTTTTCTATTAGCCTTTGTTTGGCAAGCTGCTGTAAGTTTTCGATGAAATCTTTAGTACTCTGTATGCCAAATTGAATGATGTGTTCATTCCAAAAAAATTTTAAAATGGGTAAAAGCCGAGAAGTTTTATATTTTTATATTATGAACCTTCGATTCTAAAATTTAAATTCTTCTACATTGAATGGGTAGCTACAGCAATAAATTTGGATCAGCCTTTCTACTCCCCTGCACCTAGGTTGAGCAGGTACCTAAAGGTACCTACACAATACCTAACCACCTAACCCTATTTTTGCTATTGATAAGAGTGCTTATTATAAAAGAATTCTTGCAATTTTTTTCAAGAATTCTTTTTTGCATTTTTAGGTATAAAAAAAAACCATCCTAGTGGATCCGTGTGGTAAGGAAAAACTGGTAATCTATTCCTTAAAAAAAAATCTTGGAGATTATGTAATGCTTACTCTCAAACTTTTTGTTTATACAGTAGTGATATTCTTTGTTTCACTCTTTATCTTTGGATTCTTATCTAATGACCCAGGACGGAATCCTGGACGCGAGGAGTAAAAATTCAGTTTTTTTTTTTCTTATTGGATTTGTTTCGTACATTTATCTATGAGAAAATCCGGGGGTCAGAATTCTTTCCAATTCGAAAGTCCCAAATGATCCAAGGGAGCGGAAAGAGAGGGATTCGAACCCTCGGTACAAAAAAATTGTACAACGGATTAGCAATCCGCCGCTTTAGTCCACTCAGCCATCTCTCCACGTTCCAAAGCGAAAGGTTTCCGTGATATGATATAGGCAAGAAATAAGAAATAACGGTTGCAAAAAACCCCTTTTTTTTCTTTCAAAAGTCTATAAAAATTATATTGCCAATTCCATTTTAATTATATTCTTTTTTCTTAATGTTAATAAAAAAAGAAGAAAATTCTTGTTTTTTCTTTCTAAAAATCGATATTGGCCGAGAGACAATCAAATAGATTTTCTCTTTAGCGGGCATTTCCATATAGGACTTGTTATAATTATAATAAAACAAGCAGGTTATATAAAAAAAACGCTTTTTTTGTCGATTATTTATCAAGAAAGCAAAAAGGGTTCTTATCAAATCCACCATAAAATTGGAAAGAAGCATAAAGTAAGTAGACCTGACTCCTTTAATGATGCCTCTATCCGCTATTCTGATATATAAATTCGATGTAGATGAAATTGTATAAGCGAATTTTTTTTATTTCCTTAGACTTAGACCGCGCAAGACAAGAATTTTTCGCTATTTACGATTTCATATTCTTGTTACTAGATGTTCTATAGGAATAAGAAGAAATCGCAACTCCTTTGCGCTACACATAAAATTGGATTTCGAAGGTCCATTTTTTTTTTTTCAGAATCCTCTATTATTTTAGTTCTTCCACCCATGCAATAGAGAGGGAATGGGAAAAGAAGGGTTACTTTTATTTGCATTTTTCCCTTAAAAGATAGACTTTGAAATAGGAGTCTTGGAATAATGCTGAATTCAAAGGTTTATTTCTTTCTATAGTATAAGAAAAACAATTTATTTCTATTTCTATAGTATAAGAAAAACAAATAAATAGTATAAGAAAAACAAATCGAATCAAATTCATGGATTTACCACGACCTCGGTTGTGACTGTGACTCCATAGATAAAAATGGGAAATTTCTCTCTTCGAGACCATTGAAAAAGGGCATTGAACGAGAAAGAAATCGTCCACAGATAATAAAACTATCATATGCCTTGGAAAGTGATATGAGGTGCTCGGAAATGGTTGAAGTAATTGAATAGGAGGATCACTATGACTATAGCCCTTGGTAGAATTCCTAAAGAAGAAAATGATCTATTTGATACTATGGATGACTGGTTACGAAGGGACCGTTTCGTTTTTGTAGGATGGTCTGGCCTATTGCTCTTTCCTTGTGCTTATTTCGCTTTAGGGGGTTGGTTTACAGGGACAACTTTTGTAACTTCTTGGTATACCCATGGATTGGCTAGTTCCTATTTGGAAGGTTGTAATTTCTTAACCGCAGCAGTTTCTACCCCTGCCAATAGTTTAGCACACTCTTTGTTGCTACTATGGGGGCCCGAAGCACAAGGAGATTTTACTCGTTGGTGTCAATTAGGCGGTCTATGGACTTTTGTAGCTCTCCACGGGGCTTTTGCACTAATAGGTTTCATGTTACGCCAATTTGAACTTGCTCGGTCTGTTCAATTGCGGCCTTATAATGCAATCTCATTCTCTGGTCCAATTGCTGTTTTTGTTTCTGTATTCCTTATTTATCCACTGGGGCAATCTGGTTGGTTCTTTGCGCCGAGTTTTGGCGTAGCAGCGATATTTCGATTCATCCTTTTCTTCCAAGGATTTCATAATTGGACGTTGAACCCATTTCATATGATGGGAGTTGCCGGAGTATTAGGTGCGGCTCTGCTATGCGCTATTCATGGAGCGACCGTAGAAAACACTCTATTTGAGGACGGTGATGGTGCAAATACCTTCCGTGCTTTTAACCCAACTCAAGCTGAAGAAACTTATTCAATGGTCACTGCTAACCGCTTTTGGTCCCAAATCTTTGGTGTTGCTTTTTCCAATAAACGTTGGTTACATTTCTTTATGCTATTTGTACCCGTCACCGGTTTATGGATGAGTGCTATTGGCGTAGTTGGCTTGGCTCTGAACTTACGTGCCTATGACTTTGTTTCCCAGGAAATCCGTGCAGCGGAAGATCCTGAATTTGAGACTTTCTACACCAAAAATATTCTTTTAAACGAGGGTATTCGTGCGTGGATGGCAGCTCAGGATCAGCCTCATGAAAATCTTATATTCCCTGAGGAGGTTCTACCACGTGGAAACGCTCTTTAATGGAACTTTCGTTTTAGCTGGTCGTGACCAAGAAACCACCGGCTTTGCTTGGTGGGCTGGGAATGCCAGACTTATCAATTTGTCCGGTAAACTGCTTGGAGCTCATGTAGCTCATGCCGGATTAATCGTATTCTGGGCCGGAGCAATGAACCTATTTGAAGTGGCCCATTTCGTACCAGAAAAGCCCATGTATGAACAAGGGTTGATTTTACTTCCACACTTAGCTACTCTAGGTTGGGGAGTAGGGCCAGGGGGGGAAGTTCTAGATACTTTTCCGTACTTTGTATCTGGCGTACTTCACCTAATTTCCTCCGCAGTCTTAGGCTTCGGTGGCATTTATCACGCGCTTCTGGGACCCGAGACTCTTGAGGAATCTTTTCCATTCTTTGGTTATGTCTGGAAAGATAGAAATAAAATGACTACAATTTTGGGTATTCACTTAATTTTGTTAGGTCTAGGTGCTTTTCTTCTAGTACTCAAGGCTCTTTATTTTGGCGGTGTATATGATACCTGGGCCCCTGGGGGGGGAGATGTAAGAAAAATTACCAATTTGACCCTTAGTCCCAGTGTTATATTTGGTTATTTACTAAAATCTCCTTTTGGTGGAGAAGGGTGGATTGTTAGTGTAGATGATTTAGAAGATATAATTGGTGGGCATGTATGGTTGGGTTTTATTTGTGTATTTGGCGGAATTTGGCATATTTTAACCAAACCCTTCGCATGGGCTCGCCGTGCATTTGTATGGTCTGGAGAAGCTTACTTGTCTTATAGTTTAGCTGCTTTATCTGTCTTTGGTTTTATCGCTTGTTGTTTTGTATGGTTCAATAATACAGCTTATCCGAGTGAGTTTTATGGACCCACCGGGCCAGAAGCTTCTCAAGCTCAAGCATTTACTTTTCTAGTTAGAGACCAGCGTCTTGGAGCTAATGTGGGATCCGCTCAAGGACCCACAGGTTTAGGTAAATATCTAATGCGTTCCCCAACTGGGGAGGTTATCTTTGGAGGGGAAACTATGCGTTTTTGGGACCTTCGTGCTCCATGGTTAGAACCTCTAAGGGGCCCCAACGGTTTGGACTTGAGTAGGTTGAAAAAAGACATACAACCTTGGCAAGAACGACGCTCAGCAGAATATATGACCCACGCTCCTTTAGGCTCTTTAAATTCCGTGGGTGGCGTAGCTACCGAGATCAATGCAGTTAATTATGTCTCTCCTAGAAGTTGGTTATCAACTTCTCATTTTGTTCTAGGATTCTTCTTTTTTGTGGGCCATTTATGGCATGCAGGAAGAGCCCGAGCTGCTGCAGCAGGTTTTGAAAAGGGAATCGATCGTGATTTGGAACCTGTTCTTTACATGAACCCTCTTAACTAAGATTTTCTTATTTATACCTGTTCTACTTTTTTTCTGTTCTGGCTCGGTTATTCCATCTAGCCGAGCCATTCATTCCTTTTTATGAAAGAAAGATAAGGGACAGAAAAAAAAAATAAATAAAAATGAAAGAAACAAACGTATTCAATAAGCAAAAGGAGAGAGAGGGATTCGAACCCTCGATAGTTCCTAGAACTATACCGGTTTTCAAGACCGGAGCTATCAACCACTCAGCCATCTCTCCACAGCCTAATCCTTATTTTACTCCTACAAATAGAACATAGCCATATAAAAAATAAAAAGATTTATTAGCCTCTAGAAAGATATCAGATACAAGTTCCTTTTCGATATATCTCTGTATACTGTATACACGGATACAGGATCCGCTATACCCGCTTGTGAAATAAAGAGTAAATAATCTCTTCTCACCCCCATATCCAAATAAAAAAGCGGTTTAAGTAATAAATTTGAATTAAAGAGAAGAATCAATGGATTCATGATTAAACCCCTCCTACTTCTTGTATTTTTTTACAATTTTGGTTTAAGTGAGGGATCAAATATGTAGTCAACTTTATTTGATGGTAGCTTGGAGGATTAGAAATATGACTATTGCTTTCCAATTAGCTGTTTTTGCATTAATTGCGACTTCCTCAGTCTTAGTAATTAGTGTACCCCTTGTATTTGCTTCTCCTGATGGTTGGTCAAATAATAAAAATGTTGTATTTTCCGGTACATCATTATGGATTGGACTAGTCTTTCTCGTAGCTATTCTGAATTCTCTCATTTCTTAAATGAAATTTGGTTAATATTTATTAACCCCATAAAAAAGAAATAATAAAGGCCATTTCTTCTAAAAAATTAGAATAGTGAGACGTATTAAAACGCAATTTGCGTTCCGAATTGCTAGCTCTTCTCTTTCAGTATTATGAAATTCCATTCCCATTAGAATATTCATTGACAGATAATAAAAAAAGGAAAACTCTAATATAATAGAAAATGAAATGAAACGGTCGACCCAGACATAGAAGGTCGACCCAGGCGGATATACGCTATAAAATATATACCGTAGCGAGCGTAGTTCAATGGTAAAATATCTCCTTGCCAAGGAGAAGATACGGGTTCGATTCCCGCCGCTCGCCCGCTTAATTTATCAAAGTACTATGATAAAAAGTTTAGTCTAGTTAACTGTTTAACTACTTATATTAAATTAAGTATTAATTAGGTGTTAGTCTAGTGCCGTATCCCTTACTATCTTACCCTTCCTTTGCATCCCACTCAAAAAAAGAGGGCGCTCCAGAGGCAGAAATAGAACTCGCCAACAGAGCTCCAAAAATTGGGTATTAACTGAGACAAACAACGGGCAAACTTTTTTTAAAGGGAAGGGAGAGGTAGACTGTCCCTTTCGTTTCATTTTTATTTTCTGCAGGGTAGGGAGAGGCCTTGCGCCTTCTTTTTTTGAAGGCAAGTGACTTCGCAAACTGCTCAATTTTGCCCTCTAGGGCCGGGAACTAATGAATAAAAAAGGGTTGGATACGCCCCTCTACCATACATATCTAGAGAAATAGAATAGTCCTTTTATACAGACTGCTAAGTGCGGAGACGGGAATCGAACCCGTGACCTCAAGGTTATGAGCCTCGTGAGCTACCAAACTGCTCTACTCCGCTCTGGAGTACCAGAAACTGGTGGACAAAAAAGGCTTGAATACAAGCCTCTAACATGTCTAGACAAATAGAATACTCCTTTTATACAGAATGGAGCGGGTAGCGGGAATCGAACCCGCATCGTTAGCTTGGAAGGCTAGGGGTTATAGTCGACGTTGGTTGATTATTTTTAACGTCTCTAATTCAAAACCGAACATGAAATTTTGATTTCATTCGGCTCCTTTATGGATATTCTCACCACTTAACATCTATGTCAGCTTTTCTATTTGAATGGAACCAAAGCTCTCCGCTTTCTAGATGATCCTTATAGAGTAGGAGATAGAAATTCTATCTAAATTCATCTAATCTACTTACTTCGTTCCCTAATTTCATTCAAGAGATCCTGAGGAAAAGAATTGGGTTTCCACCGAGCTGAAACAATATGCGGATGGTTCTAGTAAACCAAAACTATCGTTTTTTAGCTATTTGGCTTCCTTATTCCTTATTTTAAGAAGATTTAGTTACGATTGGAAATCAACTTTTTTGTATCTTCATCCATAGATCCTTTACTCATATTTTCAAAATTGGAATACTTAATCCAATGCAAAATTATGCTTCGCGACTCTGTACTCATAATCCTATTTTTATTTTGGATGCAATTTAAATTAGTCTTTGGATACAAATCGCCAGAATGTATATTCTTCCTCAATATGCTATTGAGAGGAAAAGGATTTAATCCTTTATAAGAACTAAAGTTTTCATCGGAATATAAAAATAAAAAACTTAAGGATGCCTTAAGTATATCATTTCAAATTCAGTTATTAATAGAACGAATCACACTTTTACCACTAAACTATACCCGCTACATTGTAGATTATGGTATAAATGGTACCCTTTGTCAAGGATAGCCATTTGACAAGAAGGCTAATTCCCCCTTATTGAATCAGATGGAGAAGGTTCATGACACTGAGCCGTTGGTACTTCTACTTCGATCGCTCGCCTTTACTTTAGGATTTAGATAGCCCCTCTGGTCTGTAAAAAAAATCTTTTCTTACCATGCTAATAGCGCCTGAACCAAATGTATTTATTTTGATTAGGATCCTATTCTACGGTTACGACTACAATAATAATTATTTACTTTGCAAGGACGTAAGTGTGTCAGACTGCTAAATTGTTTTATTATTCCTACAATATAAACTAGGGGATATAGGGGGTAACACTGTCCCTATAAATTCCTTTTTTCCTTTTCTTTTTTGTCCAGAATTGAACAAAAAAGAAATTATGGAAGATGTTTTCTTCCCCCATTAAGTCCGAGCCATAGAGTAAGAGTGAGATGAGTTTTCCAAATTCATCATAGACTTTCCCTATGGCTTGATAGAAGTAAGCAGCAAAGAGTCGTAACTTAAAGAAAAAAACGGACAGGGCCGACAGATTTACCTGATGTAAAGAAGATCCTAAAAGTCTCTGATTAGTCGACTCTCTCCATTTAACACTTTCCTCTCTCTCCTTTTTTCCACTGACTCAATTCTAGTTTATTAGATTCTTGTTTAAAAGAATGCAAAAAGTTCAATAGAACTAAGAACACATAAAAAATAGCATAGAGGATCAAGGCCATTACCAAAAGTTCCTCCCAAGGATCCTATATCCTATTGGGTATCTGTTCCCCGCCTTTTCCCGCTAGGATCGGAAATCTTATATTTTCCATATCCATATACCGTTGAATCCTTGGGGTTCCAGAATCCGCCTATTTTACTAGTCTTCGGAAACGGAAAACCCTGAACCAAGAAGAGTTGGATATGTTATGTAGGGTATGTTTTTTTTTATTAATTTTATTTTGAGCTCTCAAGATATCGATATATACATATACAATCTCTACATAATGTCTCTCTCTCTATCTCTATATATTATATATATAATATGTACATTATGCAGTAGACCCATAATGGGAAATCCAAGTGGCTAATTTTTGAATTAAATAAAAAGCCCTTTTAACTCAGTGGTAGAGTAATGCCATGGTAAGGCATAAGTCATCGGTTCAAATCCGATAAAGGGCTTTTTAAATTAGTGGTAGAGTAATCTCGTGCTAAGACGTAAGTCGTTGGTTCGAATCTGATAGAGTACTTTTCTACTAAATTGATTCACTTTTTTTCTTTGTTTTTGAAACTTTCTCTATATTTTTAGAGAATTTTATGACTTAGTGCGGGATGGATGCATTTTTGGTATGAACACTAAATGAAGCACGGAGAATTAATCTATAACGATCAACTAAAAAAAATCCTAGATGAAAACATAACAGAAAAGTTGGAAAAACTCTTTGCTTTGGATCTATTTATACTTTTCGAGTATATTGACAATTCCAAAAAACTGCTCATACTATGATTATAGTATAATCACGAGCGGTTGTATATGGCCCTATCGTCTAGTGATGCCCCTATCGTCTAGTGGTTCAGGACATCTCTCTTTCAAGGAGGCAGCGGGGATTCGACTTCCCCTGGGGGTAGGGAGTATTATGAAAGGAGGTTAATCATAGATTAGCAAAAACCCTAGAATAAATTCTTCCTGGGTCGATGCCCGAGTGGTTAATGGGGACGGACTGTAAATTCGTTGACAATGTCTACGCTGGTTCAAATCCAGCTCGGCCCAAACCAAAAATCTAGGGCTTCGTGAGTATGAACTAAATCCTTTTGTTTTTCTTCCATAAAATAAAATGTCTGATCTATAGAAATAAAAGATAAAGAAAAAAGGGAAATTTTTTTTTCTAATCCATATCTCTCTCATTCCTTTCTTACAAACAAAAGAGTTTTTCTTATTGAAGGCTGGATTATTATCCATTTTTAGTGATAAAAAATCACGACATACTAGTTATGTCACTCTCACTATACCCACGTATAATATAATATGTGGGTATGTAGTATATGATTCGTCTATTTCTTAGAGTACGAAAGACGAATCGAATCTTCTTATGGTTCTATTTAAGAATGGGTATGCCATACACCCCGCGGGGATTGTAGTTCAATTGGTCAGAGCACCGCCCTGTCAAGGCGGAAGCTGCGGGTTCGAGCCCCGTCAGTCCCGAACTAGGGTTCAATGAATGGAGAAATTGATATTTCCTTTTTCCATGAAAAAAAGGGGCAGGGAGCAAGATCAAATACCCACAGGGCACCCTTACTTCACTTTTTTATTTTGCATCTCTCATTAAAGAGGGAGGGAGGGCATATAGGAATTTTTTTTTCACTACTCCCAATCGATAAAGAAAGACACACATACGATATGTGGATTAGTAGAATTTAGGATATTATATTACTCTATCTTTCTTTATGATGATACCATCCTCATCTTAATTTCCTATTCCACTCTTATGGAATAGAGTACCGGTATTTTACCGGAATCCATACATAAATCGTATTCCCTTTTTATTTCAGACCTCTTTTCCCCATCTCACTTCTACTGCTTATTTGGATGTCTATGTGACCCATAGAAAGTGAAAGTTGGTCATATAATACATACATAATTGTATGTATAACTATAAGAAAAAGGAAGGGAAATTGTATAAGATTAAGAAAGTATAAGATTAAGAAAGCTCGTGGGTTAGAGATATAGAAAAGAAAAAGTAGAAAAGGATTAAAAAAGAGGGAATTCCTAATCCAATCAAAAAACCCATTTTGGTCTTAGTGTGGATAGAGGATCTTCCTATGTTATACTATATAACTCTCATCCGTGAAATATAACTCTCATCCATGAATTGATTTGATAGATCCGATATTCATAATATTGAATTGATTCAGTATTATCAGAATGCAAGCCCTACCCTTGAATTTACAAGATACCCCTTTTTCCTCTCCATGGGATTACATCCCGAGTTATTGTGAAAATAAAAAATAAAGAGGTTATGGAAGTCAATATTCTCGCATTTATTGCTACTGCACTGTTCATTCTAGTTCCTACTTCTTTTTTACTTATTATTTATGTAAAAACAGTCAGCCAAAATAATTAATTGGAATTCCAATTAATCATTGAAGAAATTAAAAAGGGATTAAATAAAAAAAATCCAAGTCTTAAATGAAAGGATCTGGTTGGAATCTTAAAGTGTGGTAGAAAGAACTACATATAGTTTTTTCTACGACACTTTAGATTCTTTCTATTATATTATCTTTGAATCTACATAGAATAGATTAGTAGATTGAAATAGTTAAGTAGTCTAATTCAATTTCTTTTTTCATTGCATCCACTTAATTTCAATCAGGTCAAAATAAAAAAATCTAAGACAATTCTTGACCAAAGAATCCATGGAAGGAAAGAAAAATAATATGAAGAATAGACTATAGTAAAAAGTAAAAGGAAATGGAAAATGTGTGATATGCCGTGAATAGTTCCGTGGAAGAAAGTCTAATTTTCTTATGTATAGAACTTTTTTTAACCATTCGTCATTTCTAGTAGAAATTCTGAATTGGTATAATGGCTCTTTCTTACATTACAACTTACAATACAAGAGTTTCTTACAGGAGTGAAACAAAACTAAAGAAAAAGATTAAAGAATAACGTTTGACAAAATGATTAATGCAAAATGATCCATTAAAGAAAAGAATTGATACAACAATTTGATTACTTAATCAATTAGTAGTATCCCTAGAGTCCACTCCTTCCCCATACTACTAGTGAAAGAGAAAATGTAAAGACTACCATTAAAGCAGCCCAAGCGAGACTTACTATATCCATCTAAATTATGTCTCCTATTTCTATGAAGGGATTATTCTACTATTGATCAATAATCATAGTGGAATCAAGGGTACAGAGTCAAAAAGGGATTCCGCCCTAAGGCCATGGATCAATCAGTTCAAGGAATTTACTCCTAACAAATTCTTATAGGAATTCTGGTAGAATTAGAGAGCATTAAAAATACGAGATACTATAGCCCTTTTTTCCTTAAAAAAGAAAGAGTACGGGAATGATGTCCTGAATAGAAGAAGCGGGAATAGGAAGATTTTTTATTCCTTTTGTTACTCTTTTTTTTTTTTTTAAGCAAAGGACGCCCGAATATACCATAAAATTATCGATAGATAAATATTTATTGGATACCTACCTTACCTAATGTTTATTTTTGACCTAAACCCTGCAGCCTTGCTTTGTATCATTCTATGAAAGAATGAAGAGATTTTATCCATAATACAACTCCTAAATTGATTTTTGATCGACCTATTTAATCTGATTCTCGTTAGAATTAAGTAGTCCTTACTTTAGTGTATGTAGGTAACATAAGATGTACGATAAAAAAATGTATAATAATTAGTAAGTCTTGATATTCTTTCGTGGAGTCCCTTCTTGAATCTTAGATTGAAAAAAAAAAAGAATGCCCCTTAGGGACCTTTCTTTGGATACCAAGATTTCTGACATCTTATCCTCGTATTTTAAAATTATCAAATCGAATCTCAATTAAGAACCAATTCAAATTCATATAATAAAAGAATAAGGAAACACTACCTCACCCCTATTGATAACCATTTTGGCCACTACCGTCAAAACAAACCCTAACCCTAGTTTGAGGATAGAACTATGGTATGGTTTCTCTAAACCCAGTATCGGCAGGCCCAGTTACTCTCTTGCCCGAACTTATGCGAAGTAAAAATTTATCGAATTCGATCAGCACTATAAAAAAAACCTAAGTATTTTATTGATCAGGCGGCACCCAGATTTGAACTGGGGATAAAGGATTTGCAGTCCCCTGCCTTACCGCTTGGCCATGCCGCCAAAAAATCCGATCAAAAATCTAGAAAACAGCAAGTATTCATCCACGTTTTCTTACGAAAAGCCCCTTTTATTTTGAATATAATTCTACTTACTTTTTTCCAATCTTTTTCAAAAAATCTATTCCTGCTTTTTTTGATCCAGTTTCTATTATTCTCCTCGATAGATTCTATCTTAAAACATACATTGTTAACACAATAAAACTTCCCATTTCTTTCTATTGAGATGAAAAAGAAGAAAAAGTGGATTTCTATTCACAGGCTGCAAAATTCAGAATAAATTGGAACCGTTAACTAGAATTCTCTTTTTTTTATTGCAGTAGTGAACTACTCTTAAATCGGTATTATCTCCCCCCCCTTCAATGGCATAATAAAATATTATGGCTTTATGCTTAATCCGTGTATAGGTAAACTTTAGGTCCGAACAGCATTATTATCCAAAGATCCCCTTTATGTACATATCTCTATGGGGAATCATGCTTTAATTTTTCAAAGTATTAAATTAAATATCTTGAATAAAAAAAGGAAATTTGCTCTGATATAGAGTATAACCTGACTATCTTGGCGTACCCAAGTGAAATTACGATAAAAGAAAAGCATGGATATGGGGAGAGGTGGATAACTAGATTGGCATGTACTTAAAAAAGGGACTTACTTTATTTTAGAATTCCACAATGAAATACTGAATTTTCTAGCAATTATACTACTCCGATCCGAAATAAAAAAGAACCCTCAAATTATTTTGAGAAATTAAAGTAAGCACGCTATTCTAAATCGAAGTAAAGTCAAACTTTCTAGTATATTATATTACGGCTTTATTACATTCATAGAAAGGAGATAAAATGAGAAATCTTTGCCATCCAATCTGATTAGAATATCATAACATAAAGTATAAGTGGCAGAATTTTTTTTGTAGGAATGTTTTATCAATTCATTTTCATTTCATTTGTACCCCTGGCAAACTCGAACTTTCGTCCAAATGGTCTCTATTCATATGTATGAAATACATATATGAAATACGTATGTGGAGTTCCCTAGAATTTCATGTGATTCAGTAAACAGAATATAGATTCCATGATTGCTAGATCGATCCATAGGGATTGATGAAGAGTGAGCTGATAATGGAATTTTTCTTTGATAAACAGGAAACTTAAGATTAAGATGCTCCGGAATGGAAACGAGGGAATGTCCACAATACCCGGATTTAGTCAGATCCAATTCGAGGGATTTTGTAGGTTCATTAATCAAGCCTTGGCAGAAGAACTTGACAAGTTTCCAACAATTAAAGATCCAGATCACGAAATTGCATTTCAATTATTTGCGAAAGGATATCAACTGCTAGAACCCTCGATAAAAGAAAGAGATGCTGTGTATGAATCACTCACCTATTCTTCCGAATTATATGTATCTGCGAGATTAATTTTTGGTTTCGATGTGCAAAAGCAAACCATTTCTATCGGAAACATTCCTATAATGAATTCCTTAGGAACCTTTATTATAAATGGAATATACCGAATTGTGATCAATCAAATATTGCTAAGTCCTGGTATTTACTACCGCTCGGAATTAGATCATAAGGGAATTTCTATCTACACTGGCACTATAATATCAGATTGGGGGGGGAGATCGGAATTAGCAATTGATAAAAAAGAAAGGATATGGGCTCGCGTGAGTAGAAAACAAAAGATATCTATTCTAGTTCTATCATCAGCTATGGGTTCGAATCTAAGAGAAATTCTGGATAATGTTTCCTACCCTGAAATTTTCTTGTCTTTCCCGAATGCTAAAGAGAAGAAGAGGATTGAGTCAAAAGAAAAAGCTATTTTGGAGTTTTATCAACAATTTGCTTGTGTAGGTGGGGACCTGGTATTTTCGGAGTCCTTATGCGAGGAATTACAAAAGAAATTTTTTCAACAAAAATGTGAATTAGGAAGGATTGGTCGACGAAATATGAATCGGAGACTTAATCTTGATATTCCTCAGAACAATACATTCTTGTTACCACGAGATGTATTGGCCGCTACGGATCATTTGATTGGAATGAAATTTGGAACGGGTATACTTGACGATGACGATATGAATCACTTGAAAAATAAACGTATTCGTTCGGTTGCGGATCTGTTACAAGATCAATTCGGATTGGCTCTTGGTCGTTTACAACATGCAGTTCAAAAAACTATTCGTAGAGTATTCATACGTCAATCGAAACCGACTCCCCAAACTTTGGTAACTCCAACTTCAACTTCAATTTTATTAATAACTACTTATGAGACCTTTTTTGGCACATACCCGTTATCTCAAGTTTTTGATCAAACGAATCCATTGACACAAACTGTTCATGGGCGAAAAGTGAGTTGTTTAGGTCCTGGAGGGTTGACGGGGAGAACCGCAAGTTTTCGGAGCCGAGATATTCATCCGAGTCACTATGGGCGTATTTGTCCAATTGACACGTCTGAAGGAATCAATGTTGGACTTACTGGATCCTTAACAATTCATGCGAGAATTGATCACTTGTGGGGATCCATAGAGAGTCCGTTTTATGAAATATCTGCTGAGAAAGCAAAAGAAAAAAAAGAGAGACAGGTGGTTTATCTATCACCAAATAGAGATGAATATTATATGATAGCAGCAGGAAATTCTTTGTCCTTGAATCAAGGTATTCAGGAAGAACAGGTTGTTCCGGCTAGATACCGTCAAGAATTCTTGACTATTGCATGGGAACAGATTCATGTTAGAAGTATTTTTCCTTTCCAATATTTTTCTATTGGGGGTTCTCTCATTCCTTTTATTGAGCACAATGATGCGAATCGGGCTTTAATGAGTTCTAATATGCAGCGCCAAGCAGTTCCGCTTTCTCGGTCCGAGAAATGCATTGTTGGAACTGGATTGGAACGCCAAACAGCTCTAGATTCGAGGGTTTCCATTATAGCCGAACGCGAGGGAAAGATCATTTCTACTGATAGTCATAAGATACTTTTATCAAGTAGTGGGAAGACTATAAGTATTCCTTTAGTTAACCACCGTCGCTCTAACAAAAATACTTGTATGCACCAAAAACCCCGGGTTCCACGGGGTAAATCCATTAAAAAAGGACAAATTTTAGCAGAAGGAGCTGCTACAATTGGGGGCGAACTTGCTTTAGGAAAAAACGTATTAGTAGCTTATATGCCATGGGAAGGTTACAATTTTGAAGACGCAGTACTAATTAGCGAACGTTTGGTATATGAAGATATTTATACCTCTTTTCACATCCGGAAATATGAAATTCAGACGGATACGACAAGCCAGGGCTCCGCTGAAAAAATCACTAAAGAAATACCACATCTAGAAGAACATTTACTCCGCAATTTGGACAGAAATGGAGTTGTTAGGTTGGGATCCTGGGTAGAAACTGGTGATATTTTAGTAGGTAAATTAACGCCTCAGATAGCGAGCGAATCATCTTATATCGCGGAAGCTGGATTATTACGGGCCATATTTGGCCTTGAGGTTTCCACTTCAAAAGAAACTTCTCTGAAATTACCTATAGGTGGAAGAGGGCGCGTTATCGATGTGAAATGGATCCAAAGGGACCCGCTCGACATAATGGTTCGTGTATATATTTTACAGAAACGTGAAATCAAAGTTGGGGATAAAGTAGCCGGAAGACATGGGAATAAAGGGATCATTTCCAAAATTTTGCCTAGGCAAGATATGCCCTATTTGCAAGATGGAACACCCGTTGATATGGTCTTCAATCCCTTAGGAGTACCCTCCCGAATGAATGTGGGACAAATATTTGAAAGCTCGCTCGGATTAGCGGGGGATCTGCTAAAGAAACATTATAGAATAGCACCCTTTGATGAGAGATATGAGCAAGAGGCTTCAAGAAAACTTGTGTTTTCAGAATTATATGAAGCCAGTAAAGAAACAAAAAATCCATGGGTATTTGAACCCGAGTACCCGGGAAAAAGCAGAATATTTGATGGAAGAACAGGCGACCCCTTTGAGCAACCTGTTCTAATAGGGAAGTCCTATATCTTAAAATTAATTCATCAAGTTGATGAGAAAATTCATGGGCGTTCTACTGGGCCCTACTCACTTGTTACACAACAACCGGTTAGAGGAAGAGCCAAGCAAGGGGGACAACGAGTAGGAGAAATGGAAGTTTGGGCTTTAGAAGGATTTGGTGTTGCTCATATTTTACAAGAGATACTTACTTATAAATCTGACCATCTTATAGCTCGCCAAGAAATACTTAATGCTACGATCTGGGGAAAAAGAATACCTAATCATGAGGATCCTCCAGAATCTTTTCGAGTGCTCGTTCGAGAACTACGATCTTTGGCTCTAGAACTGAATCATTTCCTTGTATCTGAAAAGAACTTCCAGGTTAATAGGGAGGAAGTTTGATCGGAATAAATATAAATTCTTTTCTTATTTCTATTTTATGATTGACCAATATAAACATCAACAACTTCAAATTGGACTCGTTTCCCCTCAACAAATAAAGGCTTGGGCTAACAAAAACCTACCTAATGGAGAAGTCGTTGGCGAAGTCACAAGGCCCTCTACTTTTCATTATAAAACCGATAAACCAGAAAAAGATGGATTGTTTTGCGAAAGAATCTTTGGACCCATAAAAAGCGGGATTTGCGCTTGTGGCAATTCTCGAGCGAGCGGAGCTGAAAACGAAGACGAAAGATTTTGCCAAAAATGCGGGGTCGAATTTGTGGATTCTCGGATACGAAGATATCAAATGGGATACATCAAACTCGCATGTCCCGTGACTCATGTGTGGTATTTGAAAGGTCTTCCTAGTTATATCGCGAATCTTTTAGATAAACCTCTTAAGAAGTTGGAGGGCCTAGTATAGCGGCGATTTCTCTTTTGCTAGGCCCAGCACTAAAAAACCCACTTTTTTACGATTACGAGGTTTATTCGAAGAGGAAATTGCATCCTGTAACCACAGCATTTCTCCCTTTTTTTCTACCCCAGGCTTTGCAACATTTCGAAATCGGGAAATTGCGACAGGAGCAGGTGCTATTAGAGAACAATTAGCAGATTTGGATTTGCGAATTATTATAGAGAATTCTTTGGTCGAATGGAAGGAATTAGAAGACGAGGGGTATAGTGGAGATGAGTGGGAAGATAGAAAAAGACGAATAAGAAAAGTTTTTTTGATTAGACGCATGCAATTGGCGAAACATTTTATTCAAACAAATGTAGAACCAGAATGGATGGTTTTGTGCTTATTACCGGTTCTTCCTCCCGAATTGAGACCTATTGTTTATAGGTCTGGAGATAAAGTAGTGACTTCAGACATTAATGAACTTTATAAGAGAGTTATCCGTCGGAACAACAATCTTGCCTATCTATTAAAAAGAAGTGAATTAGCGCCAGCAGATTTAGTAATGTGCCAGGAAAAATTGGTACAAGAAGCCGTGGATACACTTCTTGATAGTGGGTCCCGCGGGCAACCGACGAGGGATGGTCACAATAAAGTATACAAATCACTTTCAGATGTAATTGAAGGTAAAGAGGGAAGGTTTCGCGAGACTCTGCTTGGGAAACGGGTCGATTACTCGGGGCGTTCTGTCATTGTTGTGGGTCCTTCGCTTTCATTACATCAATGTGGATTACCTCTAGAGATAGCAATAAAGCTTTTTCAGCTATTTGTAATTCGCGATTTAATCACGAAACGCGCCACTTCTAATGTAAGGATTGCTAAAAGGAAAATTTGGGAAAAAGAACCCATTGTATGGGAAATACTTCAAGAAGTTATGCGGGGACATCCTGTACTGTTAAATAGAGCACCTACCCTGCATAGATTAGGCATACAGGCCTTTCAACCCACTTTAGTAGAGGGGCGTACTATTTCTTTACACCCATTAGTGTGTAAGGGTTTCAATGCGGACTTTGATGGAGATCAAATGGCTGTTCATCTACCTTTATCCTTGGAAGCTCAGGCAGAAGCCCGTTTACTTATGTTTTCTCATATGAATCTCTTATCTCCCGCTATTGGGGATCCTATTTGCGTACCAACCCAAGACATGCTTATCGGGCTTTATGTATTAACGATTGGAAAGCGTCGAGGTATTTGTGCAAATAGATATAATAGTTGCAGAAACTACCCAAATCTAAAAGTAAATTACAATAATAATAATAATTTTAAATATAGGAAAGATAAAGAACCCCATTTTTCTAGTTCTTATGATGCACTGGGAGCTTATAGACAAAAACTAATCAGTTTAGATAGTCCCTTGTGGCTACGATGGAACCTGGATCAACGCGTCATTGGGTCAAGAGAAGTTCCGATTGAAGTTCAATATGAATCTTTGGGGACTTATCATGAGATTTATGCCCACTATCTAATAATGGGAAATAGAAAAAAAGAAATTCGTTCGATATACATTCGAACCACTCTTGGTCATATTTCTTTTTATAGAGAAATAGAGGAAGCCATACAAGGATTTAGTCAGGCCTATTCATACACTACCTAAACAAGAAAGTTAGATTCGGCGATGCCCCTCCCCTTTCGGGGGGCATTCCGATTTCCCTAGTATCATCATTATTTGCCACGCGAATCCAGATTGAGATTGAGGCAATTAAGTTAATTAAATTTTCGAATCACTGACTCAGGCCCATTGTCGAATCCTACTCAGCAATTGTCGAATCCTACTCAGCCGAAAAGGGGGTACTTATGTATGGCGGAACGGGCCAATCTGGTCTTTCATAATAAAGAGATAGACGGAACTGGTATGAAACGACTTATTAGCAGATTAATAGATCATTTTGGAATGGGATATACATCCCATATACTGGATCAACTAAAGACTCTGGGCTTCCATCAAGCCACTACTACATCGATTTCGTTAGGAATCGAGGATCTTTTAACAATACCCTCTAAGGGATGGTTAGTCCAAGACGCGGAACAACAGAGTTTTCTTTTGGAGAAACACTATTATTATGGGGCTGTACACGCGGTAGAAAAATTACGCCAATCTGTTGAGATATGGTATGCGACAAGTGAATATTTGAAACAAGAAATGAATTCAAATTTTCGGATAACGGATCCTTCTAATCCAGTCTATCTAATGTCTTTTTCAGGAGCCAGAGGAAATGCATCTCAAGTACACCAATTAGTAGGTATGAGAGGATTAATGTCGGACCCTCAAGGACAAATGATTGATTTACCTATTCAAAGCAATTTACGCGAGGGACTTTCTTTGACAGAATATATAATTTCCTGCTATGGAGCCCGCAAAGGGGTTGTAGATACTGCTGTGCGAACAGCAGATGCTGGATATCTTACACGTAGACTTGTTGAAGTAGTTCAACATATTATTGTGCGTAGAAGAGATTGTGGTACTATCCGAGGTATTTCTGTAAGTCCTCAAAATGGGATGACGGAAAAACTTTTTGTCCAAACACTAATTGGTCGTGTATTAGCAGACGATATATATATCGGTTCACGATGCATTGCCGCGCGAAATCAAGATATTGGAATTGGATTAGTCAATCGATTCATAACTGCCTTTCGAGCACAACCATTTCGAGCACAACCAATATATATTAGAACCCCCTTTACTTGCCGAAGCACTTCTTGGATCTGTCAATTATGCTATGGCCGGAGTCCTACTCATAGTGATCTGGTCGAATTGGGAGAAGCCGTAGGTATTATTGCAGGTCAATCAATTGGGGAGCCAGGGACTCAACTAACATTAAGAACTTTTCATACTGGCGGAGTATTCACAGGGGGTACTGCCGACCTTGTACGATCCCCTTCGAATGGAAAAATAAAATTCAATGAGAATTTGGTTCACCCCACACGTACCCGTCATGGGCAGCCTGCTTTTCTATGTTATATAGACTTGCATGTAACTATTCAGAGTCAAGATATTCTATATAGTGTGAATATTCCCTCAAAAAGCTTGATTCTAGTGCAAAATGATCAATATGTAAAATCCGAACAAGTAATTGCGGAGATTCGTGCCGGAACGTCCACTTTACATTTTAAAGAAAGGGTACAAAAGCATATTTATTCTGAATCAGACGGCGAAATGCACTGGAGTACTGATGTTTACCATGCGCCCGAATATCAATATGGTAATCTTCGCCGATTACCAAAAACAAGCCATTTATGGATATTGTCAGTAAGTATGTGCAGATCCAGTATAGCGTCTTTTTCACTCCACAAGGATCAAGATCAAATGAATACTTATGGTAAAAAAGATAGGGAAATTCTTGATTATTCAACGTCGGATCGAATCATGTCCAATGGCCATTGGAATTTTATCTATCCTTCTATTTTTCAAGATAATTCAGATTTGTTGGCGAAAAAGCGAAGAAATAGGTTCGTCATTCCATTACAATATCATCAAGAACAAGAGAAAGAACTAATATCCTGTTTTGGGATTTCGATTGAAATCCCCCTTATGGGTGTTTTACGTAGAAATACTATTTTTGCTTATTTTGACGATCCCCGATACAGAAAAGATAAAAAGGGTTCAGGAATTGTTAAATTTAGATATAGGACCCTAGAAGAAGAATATAGGACTCGAGCGGAAGACTCAGAAGAGGAATATGAGACCCTAGAAGACGAATACAGGACCCGAGAGGACGAATATGAATATGAAACCCTAGAAGAATCTAAATATGGAATCCTAGAAGACGAATACGAATATGAAACCCTAGAAGACGAATATGGGAGCCCAGAAAACGAATATGGGAACCCAGAGAACGAATATAGGACTTTAGAGAAAGACTCAGAAGAGGAATATGGGAGCCCAGAGAGCAAATATAGGACCCAAGAGGACGAATATGGAACTCTAGAGGAAGACTCAGAAGACGAATATGGCAGCCCCGGGGAAAGCGCAGAGGAAAAATATGGTACTTTAGAGGAAGACTCAGAAGAAGATTCAGAGGACGAATACGAGAGCCCAGAGGAAGATTCCATCTTAAAAAAAGAGGGTTTGATTGAGCATCGAGGAACAAAAGAATTTAGTCTAAAATACCAAAAAGAAGTAGATCGGTTTTTTTTCATTCTTCAAGAACTTCATATCTTGCCGAGATCTTCATCCCTAAAGATACTTGACAATAGTATTATTGGAGTGAATACACAACTCACAAAAAATACAAGAAGTCGACTAGGCGGACTGGTCCGAGTGAAGAGAAAAAAAAGCCATACGGAACTCAAAATATTTTCCGGAGATATTCATTTTCCTGAAGAGGCGGATAAGATATTAGGTGGCTGTTTGATACCGCCAGAAAGACAAAAAAAAGATTCTAAGGAATCAAAAAAAAGGAAAAATTGGGTCTATGTTCAACGGAAAAAAATTCTCAAGAGCAAGGAAAAGTATTTTGTTTCCGTTCGCCCTACAGTGGCATATGAAATGGACGAAGGAAGAAATTTAGCAACACTTTTCCCGCAGGATCTCTTGCAAGAAGAAAATAATCTCCAAATTCGACTTGTCAATTTTATTTCTCATGAAAATAGCAAGTTAACTCAAAGAATTTATCACACAAATAGTCAATTTGTTAGAACTTGCTTAGTAGTGAATTGGGAACAAGAAGAAAAAGAAAAGGCTGGTGCTTCCCTTGTTGAGGTAAGAGCAAATGATCTTATTCGCGATTTCCTAAGAATTGAGTTAGTCAAGTCCACTATTTCGTATACACGAAAAAGGTATGGTAGGACAAGTGCAGGACCGATTCCCCATAATAGGTTAGATCGCGCCAATATCAATTCTTTTTATTCCAAGGCGAAGATTGAATCACTTAGCCAACATCCAGAAGCTATTGGCACTTTGTTGAATCGAAATAAAGAATACCACTCTTTGATGATTTTGTCGGCATCCAACTGTTCTCGAATTGGTTTATTCAAGAATTCAAAACATCCCAATGCGATAAAAGAATGGAATCCTAGAATTCCTATTCGAGAAATTTTTGGGCCCTTAGGCGCTATTGTAGCTAGTATATCGCATTTTTCTTCATCTTACTATTTACTAACGCATAATAAAATCCTGTTAAAAAAATATTTGTTCGTTGACAATTTAAAACAAACCTTCCAAGTACTTCAAGAACTTAAATACTCTTTAATAGATGAAAATAAAAGGATTTCTAATTTCGATAGTAACATAATGTTGGATCCATTCCTTTTGAATTGTCACTTTGTCCATCATGATTCTTGGGAAGAGACATTGGCAATAATTCACCTTGGACAATTTATTTGTGAAAATGTATGTCTATTTAAATCGCACATAAAAAAATCCGGTCAAATTTTCATTGTAAATATGAATTCCTTTGTTATAAGAGCAGCTAAACCTTATTTGGCCACTACAGGAGCAACTGTTAATGGTCATTATGGAGAAATCCTTTACAAGGGAGATAGGTTAGTTACGTTTATATATGAAAAATCGAGATCTAGTGACATAACGCAAGGTCTTCCAAAAGTGGAACAAATCTTTGAAGCGCGTTCAATTGATTCATTATCCCCGAATCTCGAAAGGAGAATTGAGGATTGGAATGAGCGTATACCAAGAATTCTTGGGGTCCCTTGGGGATTCTTGATTGGAGCTGAGCTAACCATAGCCCAAAGTCGTATCTCTTTGGTTAATAAAATCCAAAAGGTTTATCGATCCCAAGGGGTACAGATCCATAATAGACATATAGAGATTATTATACGCCAAGTAACATCAAAAGTGCGGGTTTCCGAAGATGGAATGTCTAATGTTTTTTCGCCTGGGGAATTAATCGGACTATTGCGAGCGGAACGAGCAGGACGAGCTTTGGATGAATCGATCTATTATCGGGCAATCTTATTGGGAATAACAAGGGCTTCCCTGAATACCCAAAGTTTCATATCTGAAGCAAGTTTTCAAGAAACTGCTCGAGTTTTAGCAAAAGCTGCCCTACGAGGTCGCATTGATTGGTTGAAAGGCTTGAAAGAAAACGTAGTTCTGGGGGGGATTATACCTGTTGGTACCGGATTCCAAAAATTTGTGCATCGTTCCCCACAAGACAAGAACCTTTATTTCGAAATAAAAAAAAAAAATCTATTCGCGTCGGAAATGAGAGATTTTTTGTTTCTCCATACAGAATTAGTTTCTTCAGATTCTGACGTAACAAACAATTTTTATGAGACATAAGAACCCCCATAAAAATATTTTTTACTTTACTAGACTTTTGAACTTAGAACACTAACAGGTCAAATTTTAGATTTTTAAGATTTTTATTTTAATAAGTAAAACAAGTCAGTTAATTCATTAAGGTGGTTATGTTTATACCATGTATCAATGGCCAACTCTTATCTTAGTACAAGGTTCTCTCGGAACAATTATTATTTATTTCAAGCTATTTCGGATCTTTCTTAATCTTCAAAAAGAACTAAATTCCGTAATGGAATGGTAGGATTAAAAAAAAGGAAGTGTGGAAAAAATGACAAGAAGATATTGGAACATTAATTTGAAAGAGATGATAGAAGCAGGAGTTCATTTTGGTCATGGTATTAAGAAATGGAATCCTAAAATGGCCCCTTACATTTCGGCAAAGCGTAAAGGTACTCATATTATAAATCTCGCTAGAACGGCTCGTTTTTTATCAGAAGCTTGTGATTTAGTTTTTGATGCAGCAAGTCAGGGAAAAAGTTTCTTAATTGTTGGTACCAAAAAAAGAGCAACAGATTTAGTAGCATCAGCTGCAATAAGGGCTCGTTGTCATTATGTTAATAAAAAGTGGTTCAGTGGTATGTTAACGAATTGGTCGATTACGAAAACTAGACTTTCTCAATTTAGAGACTTAAGAGCAGAAGAAAAAATGGGAAAATTCCACCATCTCCCAAAAAGAGATGTGGCAATCTTGAAGAGAAAATTATCTACTTTGCAAAGGTATCTCGGCGGGATCAAATATATGACGAGATTGCCAGACATTGTGATCGTCCTTGATCAGCAAAAAGAGTATATAGCTCTTCGGGAATGTGCCATTTTGGGGATTCCTACTATTTCTTTAGTCGATACAAATTGTGACCCGGATCTCGCGAATATATCGATTCCAGCCAACGATGACACTATGACTTCAATTCGATTGATTCTTAACAAATTAGTATTTTCAATTTGTGAGGGCCGTTCTCTCTATATAAGAAATCGTTGATTAAGAATATATAGTGAATTCTTGGGCAACTGCGTAAATTTATGGAATCACTTACTTTACTATATCTTTTTTTTTGCATAGAATTTTTTTTGCATAGAAAAAAGAAGGGGAATATTGATATATATTAGAGGGTATTGATATATATTATGATCTGATGTGCTTTCTTGGTATCCTAAATATAAGATTAATACTTCAAGTTGCTGAGTTGAGAAAGAGATGGTTGAATCAAAAGAATTCCTTTTTTGAAGTTCAATTTTTATCAGAGGACAATATGAATATTATACCTTGTTCCATTAAAACACTCAAGGGGTTATACGATATATCGGGTGTAGAAGTAGGCCAACACTTCTATTGGCAAATAGGAGGTTTCCAAATTCATGCCCAAGTACTCATCACTTCTTGGGTCGTAATTACTATCTTGCTAGGTTCAGTTGTCATAGCTGTTCGGAATCCACAAACCATCCCGACCGACGGTCAGAATTTTTTTGAATATGTCCTTGAGTTTATTCGAGACTTGAGCAAAACTCAGATTGGAGAAGAATATGGTCCCTGGGTTCCCTTTATTGGAACTATGTTCCTTTTTATTTTTGTTTCGAATTGGTCGGGTGCTCTTTTACCTTGGAAAATTATAGAGTTACCCCATGGGGAATTAGCAGCGCCCACGAATGATATAAATACTACTGTTGCTTTAGCTTTACTCACGTCAGCGGCATATTTTTATGCTGGTCTTAGCAAAAAAGGATTGAGCTATTTCGAGAAATATATTAAACCAACTCCAATCCTTTTACCAATTAACATCCTAGAAGATTTCACAAAACCATTATCGCTTAGCTTTCGACTTTTCGGGAATATATTGGCGGATGAATTAGTCGTTGTTGTTCTTGTTTCTTTAGTCCCCTTAGTAATCCCTATACCGGTCATGTTTCTTGGATTATTTACAAGCGGTATTCAAGCTCTTATTTTTGCAACATTAGCCGCAGCCTATATAGGTGAATCCATGGAGGGTCATCATTGAATTGACTCTTTTTGGAAATAGTATTTTTTTTTTTTGCAGCTTAGCTCAATTCATGCATGGTTCCAGATAATCTGCTTGGTTGCAAAAAAATAGTTAGAAATGCGTATGAATATATAGCCTAGAGTTGTAGGAGAGAGAATAGAATAGACTATATTATGGAATTTTCAAAGTATATATGCATTAAGGAGGGTGGAGTCAGGCTAGATCTATACTATAATATCCTTAATGTCTATAAGTGGAGTCCTCTTTTATGCAGGTTTCCACTTTAAGCAATGATTTTAGAATCCGATTCAATAGAAAATGAGAAAATATGCAAACAAAATAGAAGAAACAAATGTATATATATAGGATATTATATTATATATTCCTAGGTTAGATTCATTATCTAATCCGATATATGGATATGGAATTCCCTTCTATGTAGTTCGGACAATTCACATTATCATTTCAATTTGATTTCAATTTGTACTTTTTAGTTACTTTACTTCTCCCCAATAGAGCTTAGAAGTAAGAATTTATTGGTTGATTGTATCCTTAACCATTTCTTTTTTTTGACACGAGGAACTACTCACCATGAATCCACTAATTGCTGCTGCTTCTGTTATTGCTGCTGGATTGGCCGTAGGGCTTGCTTCTATTGGACCTGGAGTTGGTCAAGGTACTGCTGCAGGACAAGCTGTAGAAGGTATTGCGAGACAGCCAGAAGCAGAAGGTAAAATACGAGGTACTTTATTGCTTAGTCTAGCTTTTATGGAAGCTTTAACAATTTATGGACTAGTTGTGGCACTAGCGCTTTTATTTGCGAACCCTTTTGTTTAATCTTAAAAAAAAAATTCTTTCGATTTCGATTAGATACTTTTTTCTTTTTTTAGTAAATTGGTATTTGCTTCCACAATTCCAATTATATCAATACTTTATTTAATTTACTCCTATTTATTACTCCTGGAATTATCTATTTATCGGGACAGATAATACCCCATTCTAGGAAGGGCTGAGTTGAGTATTATTAATTTAGAAGATATGCTCACCTTCTTATTTCCCGTCCTTAGTTTAGGAAAGTGGAAAGTTTTTTCCTTTTATTTTAGGAATTTTGGGAACAGAACATTTCAACAAAGGAAGTCTTTCACCGGTCAAACAAGACGTAAGACTTAATCTAAAAGAAATTACTAGATTGAATCTATTTGCATTAAAAAAACCGATCAAAAAAGGGCGAGCGAAGTAAGTGATCGAAAAACTTTGTTCTTTGTTCGTCCTATCTATAAGAGGAGAGCATATGAAAAATGTAACCCATTCTTTCGTTTTTTTAGCTCACTGGCCATCCGCTGGCAGTTTCGGGCTTAATACCGATATTTTAGCAACAAATCTAATAAATCTAACTGTAGTGGTTGGTGTTTTGATTTTTTTTGGAAAGGGAGTGTGTGCGAGTTGTCTATTTCAAGAATAGATTGGATCTATCCGGCTGCACTTTATAATATTTTTTAGTATTTTTCGGATAAATAAGAAAAGGGTGCACGATCTCGACGAATTACTTCTGAATAAATTCAGAAATCATATGGAAGAACCATAGCATTTCGCGACTCATTGGTAAATCAACTTTGATTCTCTATAAACCAAGAATGTGAGACCATTAACACGGTTAAAGCTAAACTGCTTGAAGTCCAGGCAAAAAGAGGTACTCTTTCTACAACTATATTAGTATTAGTACCAATTTAAACGGGAAATAGCTAATGTAAAATTTATCTGATATAGAACACTCATATCGATAAAATGGTTTGAACTATTTACTAGAAAAAAAAGGGGGCACCCTGCCCTTTTTTAACCAATGCCGAATCGACGACCTATGTATAAAAAAGAGAAATTTTTTGGATTTGAAGAAAAAAAAAATAAAAAAGAATTCTATTAATTTTCATTTTCCATTTATTTAGTTAGTTTTTCTTAATGAAATTGAAATTATTAACTAGAGGGCAAATAAAAATAAAGAAACAACTTTGCTGACCATGATATATTTTTATCTAGGCGGAAGAGTCCTCTTAATATTTATCTAGTCTTATATAGGTTTCGGTATATTGAAATATAAACATAAAAAAGAAGATAGAGGATAGGCTCATTACTTAAAAAAAAGATATGGAAATAGCTATAGAAAAAAAAAAAGGAGCGTGAGAGCCAAATGAATCGAAAGATTCATGTTTGGTTCGGGAAGAGATCATAAAAGTTGTAAACTTACAAAATAATCTACTTTCATTAAAAGATTTATTAGATAATCGAAAACAGAGGATCTTGAGTACTATTCGAAATTCAGAAGAATTGCGTAGAGGGACCATTGAGCAACTCGAAAAAGCTCGGATTCGATTACAGAAAGTCGAACTAGAAGCGGATGAGTATCGAATGAATGGATACTCTGAGATAGAACGAGAAAAAGCAAATTTGATTAATGCTACTTCTATTAGTTTGGAACAATTGGAAAAGTCTAAAAACGAAACCCTTTATTTTGAAAAACAAAGGGCAATGAATCAGGTCCGACAGCGGGTTTTCCAACAGGCCGTACAAGGAGCTCTAGGAACTCTGAATAGTTGTTTGAATACCGAGTTACATTTCCGTACGATTCGTGCTAATATTGGCATTCTCGGGTCCCTGGAATGGAAGAAATAATTAAATTAATTAGGCCTTGAACTTCTACTTTCGTTTAGAATTTAGGCATTATTTTTCCCCTTGCTTCCGAAAAAAGAGTCAAGAAACACTAATGGCAACCCTTCGAGTCGACGAAATTCATAAAATTCTCCGCGAACGTATTGAACAATATAATAGGAAAGTAGGGATTGAGAATATAGGTCGCGTAGTTCAAGTGGGGGATGGGATTGCTCGTATTATAGGTCTTGGTGAAATAATGTCAGGTGAATTAGTCGAATTTGCAGAAGGTACTAGGGGTATTGCTCTGAATTTGGAATCCAAAAATGTTGGGATTGTATTAATGGGCGATGGGTTGATGATACAAGAGGGAAGTTTTGTAAAAGCAACAGGAAGAATTGCTCAGATACCCGTGAGTGAGGCTTACTTGGGTCGTGTTGTAAATGCTCTGGCTAAACCTATTGATGGGAAAGGCGAAATTATAGCTTCCGAATCTCGCTTAATTGAATCTCCTGCTCCAAGTATAATTTCCAGGCGTTCCGTATACGAACCTCTTCAAACAGGGCTTATTGCTATCGATTCGATGATCCCTATAGGGCGCGGTCAGCGAGAGTTAATTATTGGGGACAGACAGACTGGCAAAACAGCAGTAGCCACAGATACAATTCTCAATCAAAAAGGGCAAGGTGTAATATGTGTTTATGTAGCTATCGGTCAAAGAGCATCCTCCGTAGCTCAAGTAGTAACTACTTTCCATGAGGAGGGGGCCATGGAATACACTATTGTAGTAGCTGAAATGGCGGATTCACCTGCTACATTACAATACCTCGCTCCTTATACGGGAGCAGCCCTGGCTGAGTATTTTATGTACCGCGAACGGCATACTTTAATAATTTATGATGATCTCTCCAAACAGGCACAAGCTTATCGCCAAATGTCCCTTCTATTAAGAAGACCTCCCGGACGTGAGGCTTATCCAGGGGATGTTTTTTATTTGCATTCACGCCTTTTAGAAAGAGCCGCTAAATTAAATTCTCTTTTAGGCGAAGGAAGTATGACCGCTTTACCAATAGTTGAGACTCAATCTGGAGACGTTTCCGCCTATATTCCTACTAATGTAATCTCCATTACAGATGGACAAATATTCTTATCTGCGGATCTATTCAATGCCGGAATTCGACCCGCTATTAATGTGGGTATTTCTGTTTCCAGAGTAGGATCCGCGGCTCAAATTAAAGCCATGAAACAAGTAGCTGGCAAATCAAAATTGGAACTAGCGCAATTCGCAGAGTTACAAGCCTTTGCACAATTCGCCTCTGCTCTCGATAAAACAAGTCAGAATCAATTGGCAAGGGGTCGACGATTAAGGGAATTGCTTAAACAATCCCAGGCAAATCCTCTCCCAGTGGAAGAGCAGATAGCTACTATTTATACCGGAACAAGAGGATATCTTGATTCGTTAGAAATTGAACAGGTAAATAAATTTCTGGATGAGTTACGTAAACATCTAAAAGATACTAAACCTCAATTCCAAGAAATTATATCTTCTAGCAAGACATTCACCGAGCAAGCGGAAATCCTTTTGAAGGAAGCTATTCAGGAACAGCTGGAACGGTTTTCTCTTCAGTAACAAATAAATTTTGCATGTCTACTCTTGTTAGTAGAATAGGAATCGTTGAGAAAGCTTTTTCATTTGAATCATGCAAAAAAGTTTTCTTTGTTTTTAGTTTAGTATAGTTATTTAAAGAATAGATAGAAATAAGATTGCGTCCAATAGGATTTGAACCTATACCAAAGGTTTAGAAGACCTCTGTCCTATCCATTAGACAATGGACGCTTTTCTTTCATATTTTATTCTTTCTTTTATTTTTTTGCTTCTTCCGAGAAAAAACTGTTAGACCAAAACTCTTTTAGGAAATCAAAAAATCCAGATACAAATGCATGATGTATATATTATATCATGCATATATCATAAAGAAGGAGTATGGAGGCGGTAGTGGGAATCGAACCCGCAACCCCAAGGTTATGAGCCTTATGAGCTACCAAACTGCTCTATACTCTTAAACTAAAGAGGGGTAACTAGTGGATAAAAGAGGGTTGGATACGCCCCTCTACCAATATCTATACAAATAGAATAGTCCATTTATACAGAATGGTAAAGAGGGCTCCTCTATGATTATCAATTCCAGAAATCCATACAAATACGAAAGGGTATTTTATCCTTACCAACTGGATCTTGTTGCACCCGGTAACAAACATTCATAAACCATTTCTCGAAGTACGTGTCCGGATAGCCCAAAATGTCGATAGTTAGCTCTAGGTCTTCCGGTCAAAAAACAACGTCGATGAAGGCGTGTAGGTGCACTATTACGCGGTAGGGATTGCAATTTTTCTCGCATTTTCGTTTTTTCACTCAAACTCAAGGGAGAAACTTTGCTTCTTATCTTTTTTTTTAAAGATTGACGAATCAAATGATATTTCTGTTCTAATTTCTGCCGCTTCTTCTCCCTCTGAATCAAACTTTTTTTTGCCATAATGTGTCGTTGCTATTATTACCAAGTATACGGTTCTAATCCTAGATGGAAAAATAAATAGAAAAAGAAATCTAAAAAGGCAGATCCTCCCTCTCTATCAAGAGTAATGAACTAGGTGCTGATACAGTACAAAAAAACAAACTAAATTAACCAAACTTGCCTGATGTTGAGGCAATCAAGAAAGCTGCATAAGTGAATATATAACCCACGGAAAAGTGAGCTAATCCAACCAATCTTGCTTGCACAATGGAAAGAGCCACGGGCTTATCTCTCCAGCGAATTAAATTAGCTAAAGGTGTGCGTTCATGAGCCCATGCTAAAGTCTCAATTAATTCCTGCCAATACCCCCGCCAGGAAATTAAGAACATAAATCCAGTAGCCCAAACAAGATGTCCAAATAAGAACATCCACGCCCATACCGATAAACTATTCATCCCAAAAGGATTATATCCATTGATAAGTTGTGAAGAGTTTAACCATAGGTAATCTCTTAACCATCCCATCAAATAAGTGGAGGATTCATTAAATTGTGAAACGTTGCCCTGCCATAATGTGATATGTTTCCAATGCCAATAAAAAGTAACCCACCCAATGGTATTTAACATCCAGAAAACTGCCAAATAAAATGCGTCCCAAGCAGAAATATCACAAGTACCGCCGCGCCCTGGGCCGTCACAAGGAAAACTATATCCAAAATCCTTTTTATCTGGCATTAATTTGGAACCGCGTGCATCTAAAGCGCCCTTTACTAAAATCAATGTAGTTGTATGCAAACCTAGAGCAATAGCATGATGAACCAAGAAATCCCCAGGTCCTATTGTTAAGAAAAGCGAATTACTATTCTCATTAACAGCATTCAACCATCCGGGCAACCATAGGCTTCGACCCGCATTGAAAGCGGGGCCATTCGTTGAAGATAAGAGTATATCGAACCCATATGTCGTCTTGCCATGAGCAGATTGTATCCATTGGGCAAATATAGGTTCGATCAAGATTTGCTTTTCTGGAGTACCAAAAGCAAGCATGACGTCGTTATGAACATAAAGGCCCAAGGTATGGAATCCTAGAAAGAGGCTAGCCCAACTTAAATGAGATATGATAGCTTCTTTATGGTCTAACATTCTTGCCAATACATTATCCTCATTCTGTTCCGGATTGTAATCCCTAATGAAAAAAATAGCTCCATGAGCAAAAGCCCCTGTCATGATGAACCCTGCAATATATTGGTGATGAGTATATAAAGCAGCTTGAGTAGTAAAGTCTTGTGCTATGAATGCATAAGGAGGTAAAGAGTACATATGTTGAGCTACTAAGGAAGTAATAACCCCTAAAGAAGCTAGAGCAAGACCTAACTGAAAATGAATCGAATTGTTGATTGTGTCATAAAGGCCCTTATGCCCACGCCCTAATCGACCCCCCGGAGGAGTATGCGCTTCTAAAAGATCTTTAATACTGTGCCCAATTCCGAAGTTAGTTCGATACATGTGACCGGCAATGAGAAAAATAAATGCAATAGCTAAATGATGGTGAGCCATATCGGTCAGCCACAAACTTTGTGTTTGTGGATGGAATCCCCCAAGAAGAGTTAGAATGGCAGTTCCCGCTCCTTGAGCGGTACCAAATAAATGATTACTCGAATCAGGGTTTTGGGCATAAAGATTCCATTGACCCGTCAAAAGGGGTCCCAACCCCTGGGGATAGGGTAATACATCTAAGAAATTATTCCATCGAACGTACTCCCCCCTGGATGCGGGAATAGCAACATGAACTAAATGTCCTGTCCAAGCCAAAGAACTTACCCCGAAAAGTCCTGACAAATGATGATTGAGACGAGATTCCGCGTTTTTGAACCACGAAAGGCTTGGTTTCCATTTGGGTTGTAGATGTAACCAACCCGCTATTAAGGACAGCGTAGAAAGAAATAATAGAAAAAGAGCTCCAGTATAAAGATCCTCATTGGTGCGTAATCCTATTGTATACCACCACTGATAAACTCCAGAATAAGCAATATTCACTGGACCAGCAGCACCTCCTCGAGTAAAGGCTTCCACAGCGGGTTGACCAAAATGAGGATCCCAAATCGCATGAGCAATAGGTCTTACGTGTAAAGGATCCTGTATCCATGATTCAAAATTTCCTTGCCAAGCTACATGAAACAGATTTCCGGACGTCCATAGAAAGATTATTGCTAATTGCCCAAAGTGAGAAGCAAAAATGTTCTGATAAAGACGTTCTTCAGTAATATCATCATGACTTTCGAAATCATGTGCGGTAGCAATACCAAACCAAATACGACGAGTAGTGGGGTCCTGAGCTAAGCCTTGGCTAAACCTGGGAAATCTTAATTCCATAATGCCTTTCAAATCCTCCTAGCCACTATCCTACTGCAATAATTCTCGCTAAGAAGAATGCCCATGTCGTGGCAATTCCACCCAGAAGGTAATGGGTTACTCCTACAGCGCGTCCTTGTATAATGCTCAAGGCTCTAGGCTGAGTAGCAGGAGCAACTTTTAATTTGTTATGAGCCCAAACGATAGATTCAATGAGTTCTTGCCAATAACCACGGCCGCTGAATAAAAACATTAAACTGAAGGCCCAGACAAAATGAGCACCTAAGAAAAAAAGACCATATGCAGATAATGAAGAACCATAAGACTGAATGACTTGCGATGCCTGTGCCCACAAGAAATCTCGAAGCCACCCATTAATCGTAATGGAACTCTGTGCAAAGTTTCCCCCTGTAATATGAGTTACCACCCCTTGATCACTTATAGTACCCCAAACATCCGACTGCATTTTCCAACTGAAATGGAAAATGACTACCGAAATTGCATTGTACATCCAGAATAAACCTAAGAAAACATGATCCCAGGCGGATACTTGACATGTTCCCCCTCGGCCAGGCCCATCGCAAGGAAAGCGAAAACCTAGATTTGCTTTATCGGGTATCAAACGGGAACTCCGAGCAAATAAAACACCTTTCAAAAGTATTAATACAGTCACATGTATGGTAAATGCATGAATGTGATGGACTAAAAAATCTGCGGTTCCTAATGGAATAGGTAACAAAGCCACTTTGCCACCTACTGCTACTAACTCGCCGCCTCCCCACGTTAAGCTAGTACTTGTTGTTGCACCAGGAGCTGTTACGCCAGGCGCAGTAGCATGGATATTTTGTACCCATTGAGCAAAGATAGGTTGTAATTGTATGGCAGTATCCGAAAACATATCTTGTGGAC
>NW_028260660.1:5000-20000 GCF_056163025.1 Triticum urartu
GTGTGTGTACGAGATTAGAATAACTTCAAAATAACTGACATAATTTTGTATTTTTCCTGATCAGAAAAATACATGAAAAAGAAAGGAGGTAGAAAAATTTTTGGATTTATGGTTAAAGAAGAAAAAGAAGAAAACAGGGGTTCTGTTGAATTTCAAGTATTCAGTTTCACCAATAAGATACGGAGACTTGCTTCACATTTGGAATTACACAAAAAAGATTTTTCATCGGAAAGAGGTCTACGAAGACTTTTGGGAAAACGTCGACGTTTGCTGGCTTATTTGGCAAAGAAAAATAGAGTACGTTATAAGAAATTAATCGGTCAGTTGAATATTCGGGAGCAGTAATTTAATCGTTCAAATTTTTTTCTTGTTTTATTATTTTTTTAGTAGTCTTATAGTAGTCTTAGATTTTTCATTTTGATGAGCCTCGCTTTGAGGAATTCATGGAATAATCCATTTTCATGGAATAATGAATTAAGGAAGAAAGGATATGAGTCTACCGCTTACAAGAAAAGATCTCATGATAGTCAATATGGGCCCTCAACACCCATCAATGCATGGTGTTCTTCGACTGATCGTTACTCTCGATGGTGAGGATGTTATTGATTGTGAACCCATATTAGGGTATTTACACAGAGGAATGGAAAAAATCGCGGAAAACCGAACTATTATACAATACTTACCTTATGTAACAAGGTGGGATTATTTAGCTACTATGTTTACAGAAGCAATAACAGTAAATGCACCAGAATTCTTGGAGAATATTCAAATACCACAAAGAGCCAGCTATATTAGGGTAATTATGTTAGAATTAAGCCGGATAGCTTCTCACTTGCTATGGCTTGGACCTTTTATGGCGGATCTCGGCGCACAGACTCCTTTTTTCTATATTTTTAGAGAGAGAGAATTAATATATGATCTATTTGAAGCTGCTACAGGTATGCGAATGATGCACAATTACTTTCGCATCGGAGGAGTAGCCGCCGATCTACCTTATGGATGGATCGATAAATGTTTAGATTTCTGTGATTATTTTTTACGCGGAGTTGTTGAATATCAACAACTTATTACACAGAATCCAATTTTTTTAGAGCGAGTTGAAGGAGTAGGTTTTATTAGCGGAGAAGAAGCAGTAAATTGGGGCTTATCGGGACCGATGTTACGAGCTTCTGGAATACAATGGGATCTTCGTAAAGTAGATCCTTATGAGTCTTACAACCAATTTGATTGGAAAGTCCAATGGCAAAAAGAAGGGGATTCGTTAGCTCGCTATTTAGTACGAATTGGTGAAATGAGGGAATCCATCAAAATAATTCAACAAGCTGTAGAAAAAATTCCTGGAGGACCTTATGAAAATTTAGAAGTCCGACGCTTTAAGAAAGAAAATAATTCTGAATGGAATGATTTTGAGTATAAATTTCTTGGTAAAAAACCTTCGCCCAATTTTGAATTGTCAAGACAAGAGCTTTATGTAAGAGTAGAAGCCCCAAAAGGTGAATTAGGGATTTATCTAGTAGGAGATGATAGCCTTTTCCCCTGGAGATGGAAAATCCGTCCACCCGGGTTTATTAATTTGCAAATTCTTCCTCAGCTAGTTAAAAAAATGAAATTGGCTGATATCATGACGATATTAGGTAGTATAGATATCATTATGGGGGAAGTTGATCGTTGAAATGATAATAGATAGGGTAGAGGTAGAAACTATCAATTCTTTTTCGAAATTGGAATTATTAAAAGAAGTCTATGGACTGATATCGATTCTACCCATTTTGACCCTCCTTTTGGGAATAACAATAGAGGTACTCGTAATTGTGTGGTTAGAAAGAGAAATATCTGCGTCGATACAACAACGTATTGGTCCTGAATATGCTGGCCCCCTGGGCCTGCTTCAAGCTATAGCAGATGGGACTAAGCTACTTTTTAAAGAAGATATTCTGCCATCCCGAGGAGATATTTCTTTATTTAGCATTGGACCCTCTATAGCAGTCATATCAGTTTTATTAAGTTTTTTAGTTATCCCTTTGGGATATCATTTTGTTTTAGCCGATCTTAGTATTGGTGTTTTTTTATGGATTGCCATTTCAAGTATAGCTCCTATTGGTCTTCTTATGGCAGGATATAGCTCAAATAATAAATATTCTTTTTCAGGCGGTCTACGAGCTGCTGCTCAATCCATTAGTTATGAAATACCATTAACTTTTTGTGTGCTAGCAATATCTCTACGTGTGATTCGTTAAAATAGATCTTTTTCCTATAAAATCCATTAACTATTTATATTCCTTTTCTTATTTAGTATTTGGGTTGGTAAGTTAAACTAGATAGCTATATGAGTGAAACAAAACAGCTTATAAATTTGTAGTAAAAAGAAAAAATCTCATTTCCTACGTACAAGAAAAAAGTGGAAGTAAACATAAGCAGTGTAAACTCTTTATCCCAAGGTTGATATTTTTTAATTAGTCATCATATCTTGAAGCGGCCAAGAATAAAGGATTCACGATATGGAATTCCATTACTAGAATACTCCTAGTTATTACTATAACTTAATAATCCATAAGAAGAATCCACCAAAAGTTAGTGAAGGGTTAGGAACACTAAAGTACATAAAGGATTAGTAATGGAAAATCTAAAACATTAGAGATTTTTGCCCATAAAAGGAATCATAATAAGGACTTGCAATTTGTAGAAATTATCAAGTAGTACTTTCTTCGGATTCCGATCCAGAGTATGTTCCCATTCACTTGTTAAGGAAATGGCTATCAAGAACGAATTAACCCTTTATCCATTTTTTCTTTTTAAATACCCCCTCCCTGGGGAAAGAAGAATAGTAAAAAAGATATGGAGTGCACTAGAAAAAATTTTCATTATTTCCTTCCTCTATCCATATTCATGCAGAATTGCTCATGAACTAATACCCAACTCTTTCCATTTATTAATTGAATTCCTATAACAAGTAACAAGTGTTTTATTCCAAGATTAAGTTATTACTGAACAAAGAAAAATTTTCATTATATTATAAAGGATGAGATCAATTCGGAAGCGCTTTTTCTTATTCTAGCAGACGGAATTCCTTTGGTCTAATTTAGGACTTTCAAATCTATTTTATTTTATCTAATTCTATCTACGCCCCCGGGGCTAGGAACAAAACAGTCCTTTCCTTTTTCTGATCATAGAGAAGCCGTATGAAGCTAAGGTTTCATGTACGGTTTTGAAATAGCGGTGGGAACTGTGATGTTATCACCGACTATGATTATCTAACAGTTCAAGTACAGTTGATATAGTTGAAGCACAGTCAAAATACGGTTTTTTTGGATGGAATATTTGGCGTCAGCCTATAGGTTTTCTGGTTTTTTTAATTTCTTCTTTGGCAGAATGTGAAAGATTACCCTTTGATTTACCAGAAGCGGAGGAAGAATTAGTAGCAGGTTACCAAACTGAATATTCCGGTATCAAATATGGTTTATTTTATCTTGTTTCTTACCTAAATTTATTAGTTTCTTCTTTATTTGTAACAGTTCTCTACTTGGGCGGGTGGAATTTATCTATTCCCTATATATCCTTTTTTGATTTTTTCCAAATGAATAAAGCAGTTGGAATTTTGGAAATGACAATGGGTATATTTATTACATTAACTAAAGCTTATTTATTTCTCTTCATTTCTATCACAATAAGATGGACTTTACCGAGGATGAGAATGGATCAGTTATTAAATCTTGGATGGAAATTTCTTTTACCTATTTCCCTGGGCAATCTCTTATTAACAACCTCTTCTCAACTTGTTTCACTATAAATAAGATAATACAATAATAGTAAGAATATTTTCAACACAAAAGCTCTCTCAAACAAGAGAAAGAAACATATCTTTTTCATAGATATTTAGAATGAATATGTTCCCTATGGTAACTGGGTTCATGAGTTATGGTCAACAAACAATACGTGCTACAAGGTACATAGGTCAAAGTTTCATAACTACCTTATCCCACACAAATCGTTTAACCTATAACGATTCACTACCCTTATGAAAAATCAATTACACCAGAGCGTTTCCGAGGGCGAATCCACTTTGAATTTGATAAATGTATTGCTTGTGAAGTATGTGTTCGCGTATGTCCGATAGATTTACCCGTTGTGGATTGGAGATTTGAAAAGGATATTAAAAGAAAACAATTGCTTAATTATAGTATTGATTTCGGAGTTTGTATATTTTGTGGCAATTGTGTTGAGTACTGTCCAACAAGCTGTTTATCAATGACTGAAGAATATGAACTTTCTACCTATGATCGTCATGAATTGAATTACAATCAAATTGCTTTAAGTCGGTTACCAATCTCCATAATGGGAGATTACACAATTCAAACAATTAGGAATTCGTCTGAAAGTAAAATAAACAAAGAAAAATCTTCGAATTCAAGAACGATTACTGATTACTAAACTTTGATTTTGTCTTTCTGTTATAAAAATCTAATAATTCTTTATTAAACTTTAAAATTAAACTATAAAGAAAAACGAAAAACTACTGCTTATTGGAAATTATTTCTTATTTTAAATCAGACTAGATTTTCGTGATATAATATAATTTATAACTATAAGTTTATACACAAAAAAATACCCTAATCCTTTTTTCCTTCCTTGAATCCTTTAGTTTTAGTCAGTTCATGAAAAATTTTATACTATTAATTTCTTTTTATCCATAATGGATTTACCTGGACCAATACATGAGATTCTTATGCTATTTGGGGGATTTGTTCTTCTACTAGGGGGTCTAGGAGTAGTATTACTTACCAACCCCATTTATTCTGCCTTTTCGCTGGGATTAGTTCTTGTTTGTATATCCTTATTCTATTTTTTATTAAATTCCTACTTTGTAGCTGTCGCACAACTTCTTATTTATGTGGGAGCCATAAATGTCTTGATCATATTCGCTGTAATGTTCGTAAATGGCTCAGAATGGTCTAAAGATAAGAATTATTGGACTATTGGAGATGGGTTCACTTCACTCGTTTGTATAACTATTGTTTTTTCACTAATGACTACTATCCCAGATACGTCGTGGTATGGAATTCTTTGGACTACAAGATCAAACCAAATAGTAGAACAGGGTCTCATAAATAATGTTCAACAAATTGGAATTCATTTAGCAACCGATTTTTATCTTCCGTTTGAACTCATTTCCATAATTCTTCTAGTTTCTTTAATAGGTGCAATTACTATGGCTCGGCAATAAGAAAACTTAGAAAAAGTACAAATTATAAGAATTGCAAATCTAAAATAAATAACTAAAGAATCACAATTTTGATTTAGTAAAATCCATCTACTGCCAACAAATACCTCCTTTTTTTTTTTTTTTTTTTTCTTTTGTTGTGTAATTGTTCTATTGTAATTAATTGAATCGGTTCAATTCTTGCCCTCATATTGAAATGAATCGAGATTGATAAGGAGTTAGTTAATGATGTTTGAGCATGTACTTTTTTTGAGTGTCTATTTATTTTCGATTGGTATCTATGGATTGATCACAAGCCGAAACATGGTTAGAGCTCTAATATGTCTTGAACTTATACTGAATTCAATTAATCTAAATCTCGTAACATTTTCTGATCTATTTGATAGTCGCCAATTAAAAGGAGATATTTTCGCAATTTTTGTTATAGCCCTTGCAGCTGCTGAAGCCGCTATTGGACTATCCATTCTTTCTTCCATCCATCGTAATAGGAAATCCACTCGTATCAATCAATCTAATTTATTGAATAATTAGACTTTTGAATAATTAGACATAGAATCCTCTAAACAAAGGCGCACATATTAAAATAAATAGAAATCAATACTATTTTCTTAGTATTATTTGAGAATATCCATTTTTTTTAGTAGATTATTGCATAGTATTCTTTTTCACTTAAATGAATTTTTGTATTTGTAATTCATTGATATTGCAATTTGAATATTGCAATAATTTATATTGAAAAGACGATAGCCAATTTATTGGCTAATTCGAATTCGTCTGTACAATTCGTAAAATTCTTTCTTATTTCTTATTTATTGTTGAAATCCAAAATTAAAGTCTCTTGGCTCTCTTCACGCTTTCTCACAAACAGATTAAAAAATAGATTTTTTTTTTTGAAGTTTGGATAAACCATTGCTTCGTCTGGTGTCTACAATACATATGACTCATTATAGTACTAATTTCATTTTTACCAGATCGAAAAATTTTATGTTGAAAAGAAAAATTTATAGATCCAATGTCACATTCCGTAAAAATTTACGATACATGTATAGGATGCACTCAATGTGTACGAGCTTGTCCAACAGATGTATTAGAAATGATACCCTGGGATGGATGTAAAGCCAAGCAAATTGCTTCCGCGCCGAGAACCGAAGATTGTGTGGGTTGTAAGAGATGTGAATCTGCCTGCCCGACAGATTTTTTAAGTGTCCGCGTTTATTTAGGGCCTGAAACAACACGTAGCATGGCTCTATCTTATTGATACGTTACAAAAAACTTCACTCGAATCGTCTGATTCCTCTTTACCGAAGAAGCCTGTGCTCGAAATAATCGAGCACGGGCTTTTCTGGTCAAAACGTATCTTGTCTTTATCACTTTATCATGAGTTATTTTCCTTGGTTAACAATACTTGTTGTTTTGCCGATATTTGCAGGTTCATTAATTTTCTTTTTACCTCATAAGGGAAACAAAGTCGTTAGGTGGTATACTATATCTATTTGTTTATTAGAATTCCTTCTAATGACTTATGCGTTCTGTTATCATTTCCAACTGGAGGATCCCTTAATCCAATTAAAGGAGGATTATAAATGGATAGATGTCTTCGATTTCCACTGGAGATTGGGAATCGATGGACTTTCATTAGGATCTATTTTATTGACAGGATTTATCACTACTTTAGCTACTTTAGCAGCTTGGCCAATTACACGGAATTCGCGATTATTCTATTTCCTGATGCTCGCAATGTATAGTGGTCAAATAGGATTATTTTCTTCGCGAGACCTTTTACTTTTTTTTATCATGTGGGAGTTAGAATTAATTCCTGTTTACTTACTTTTATCCATGTGGGGGGGGAAGAGGCGTCTATATTCAGCTACAAAGTTTATTTTGTATACTGCAGGCGGTTCCATTTTTTTCTTAATCGGAGTTCTGGGTATGGGCTTATATGGTTCCAACGAACCAGGATTAGATTTGGAAAGATTAATTAATCAATCATACCCTGCAACCTTGGAAATACTTTTATATTTTGGCTTCCTTATTGCTTATGCTGTCAAATTGCCGATTATACCCCTACATACGTGGTTACCAGATACCCATGGGGAAGCACATTATAGTACATGTATGCTTTTAGCGGGAATATTATTAAAGATGGGAGCATATGGATTGATTCGGATCAACATGGAATTGTTACCTCATGCTCATTATCTATTTTCGCCCTGGTTAGTAATAATAGGAGCGATCCAAATAATCTATGCAGCTTCAACTTCTCTTGGTCAACGAAATTTCAAAAAAAGAATAGCTTATTCCTCTGTATCTCACATGGGTTTCATAATTATAGGAATTGGTTCCATAACCAACATTGGACTCAATGGAGCTATTTTACAAATATTATCCCATGGATTTATTGGTGCTACACTTTTTTTCTTGGCAGGAACCGCTTCTGATAGAATGCGTCTTGTTTATCTCGAAGAACTGGGGGGAATATCTATCCCAATGCCTAAAATTTTTACCATGTTTAGTAGCTTTTCAATGGCTTCTCTTGCCTTACCAGGAATGAGTGGTTTTGTCGCAGAATTAGTAGTATTTTTTGGACTAATTACTAGTCCAAAATTTCTGTTAATGCCAAAAACACTAATTACTTTTGTAATGGCAATTGGAATGATATTAACTCCTATTTATTTATTATCTATGTTACGCCAGATGTTCTATGGATACAAGCTATTTAATGTTCCAAACGCAAATTTTGTGGATTCTGGACCACGAGAACTCTTTATTTTAATCTGTATCTTTTTACCAGTAATAGGAATTGGTATTTATCCAGATTTTGTTCTCTCCCTATCCGTTGACAGGGTAGAGGCTCTCTTATCCAATTATTATCCTAAATAGGTTTGCTTTTTTTTACTCGTCTGCTCTATTAATGCAGAAATAAGTAAAAAAGTATATAATGCAGAAATAAGTAAAAAAGTATAATTAGATCTATCTCGAATTTTTGAGAACCCTTTGATAAGGCGTTCAAGGGGTTCTCAAATAAAACATAAAAGTAAAAACCTTCATTTCATGAAGGTTTTATTTTATGTAATCATTTAGGTGTTAATGTAAACGAACCATAACTATGTAAGCCTATTCCTAATAGATTTATACCAAAATAACAAATCCAAATTATAAGAAATCCTATCAAAGCTATAAGTGCAGAATTCGTACCCTTCCAATTTGGATTTGTTCTACTATGTAAATAAATTGCGAATATGGTCCAAGTAATAAATGCCCAAGTTTCCTTAGGATCCCAATTCCAATAGGATCCCCAGGCCTCATTAGCCCATACTGCTCCACAAAGAATACCTACGGTTAAAAGGGTAAATCCTAGGCTAATGACACGATAACTCCAAGAATCCAAACGCTCCGTTAATTGATATTTGTAATAATTTGGAAATGAAGGGACAGAGGTTCTTTTTAAAGCACTTCTTTTTGCATAAAAATATTTAATATCACTAAAGAAAAATGTTTTATTTAAAACATTTTTTTTCTTTTTAGAAAAGAAATGGAAATTATTTCGAAATCTAATGATTAGAATAGCGGCAGATAATAAGGATCCGCACAAAAGAGTTGCATAGCTTAATAACATCATACTGACATGCATCATTAACCACTGAGATTGTAGAGCAGGTACTAGTATCGTGGATTGATGCATTTCAGTTAAAAGACCCGATGTGGCAAAGCCTTGCGTTAAAATAGTACTTGGCGTAGTTATTGTGCTTAAATCATTTTTAGAGTTCTGTATTTTAGGAATGGTATGAAGAATATACAGGGCCCATGAAAGGAAGATCAATGACTCATATAAATTACTTAATGGAAAATGTCCCGAGGAAGCCCAACGAGAAACTAAGAATCCTGTTATAGAGAAAAAAGTAACTATCATTCCTTTTTCTGACGAATCGCGTAATCCTCCAAGTTCACGAACTAATAAGGTTATAAAATGAATCGTAATCACAATTGAAATCGTTGAGAAAGAGATATGAGTTAGTATATGTTCTAAAGTTGCAAATAGCATAAGGGGAAGGTCCCATTACAAAATTGTAAATTTCGAATTGATTTCTAATCTATTGTATTCTTTTTCAAGAATGCCGCCACTCGGATTCGAACCGAGATGCTTGAGCACTGCTTCCTAAGAGCAGCGTGTCTACCAATTTCACCATGGCGGCTAACTTCAAATAATAGGTAACTTAAAAGAATAATAGCTATTATCTTGGGAATCGTCGATATTGGGAAAGTCCATAAAATTTAGGAACATTAGAGTTTTCATTAAAATAGACTTCGTTTGGTAGTATCGTTTCCATTTTTTTTTTTTACAATAAACTCTTGCTTTGCCCAATAGAAACACAAACACTGCTTGAAAGAGTTGGAACTTCTTTTTTCTAACTTGCAATTATAGAACTAATTTTTTCTAATTAATTTCCCCTTTACATTTTGAAAATTCTTTCAATACAATGAAAAAAATCCAAAAGGGTTTCTATTTAATGATGAAATTAAAATAAAATGGATAAATAGAAAAGGCTTTTTGGATTTTTTAAAAATTTCTAGAATGAAAGTCTTTATGCTCTTATTAATAAGATTTACTAACCTTATGATTTTGGAGAAGATAGGTGGAAGTTGTAAGTCCTATTGTAAGAATACTCCACTTTTCATAATTTTCCTAATAGAATATGAGGATTCTATTAGGAAAATTATGAAAAGTTCATTGATAGGAAAAGAATACTTAGCACACAGTATACCAAACAAAACTTTTTTTTTCTTGTATATATAAGATAAGAGGGGTTTTTTGTTCTAAGAATATTGTACCGAGTAATTCGACACATAAAAGTACATTCAAAGAAGAATCCAAATTATTAAATAATTGGAATTCTTTTTTGATAAGTCAATTCATATTATTCCAAAATCTTATTATTTGTTTGTTGCCCAGAAAAACCCTTTGGTTTTGGATGCTCATTACCGCTCGAAAATGATCTTGATTTTACTAAAGAATAAGATTGTACTATGGAAAAATAAGTCTTTTTCTTCCAAATATTTTTACGAATACGCTTTTTTGACATTGAAGTACGTTTTTTTGGAACTGCCATTCAAAAAGGAAATTACTTTTTTCTAGTTGTATGTGAAAGACATCTATTGCTGCAAATCAATCCTTCTTTCTTCTTTTTATTAGTATTTATACTTAGATACTGAAAGATACTTAAATTTTGAATTATTTTTTACTTCATTTTGTCTAATGCGGATAAGACAACAAGAATTTTTTAACATTTTTTCTTTATATATTTTATACTTTTTTTTTAATAATATAGAATATATAGAAGGGTTTCTCATTTAAATCTATTTATATCTATTTATATATCAAGTATACTCCATATATAGATATATGGTATGGAAGCCTATCCCCCATATAAGATAAGACGGGGGGATAAAAAGAAGGGAAAATGAAAATAGTTAATTAAGTTCAGAATGGTATTCCATAAAGGAAAGGAATTCCAATCAAAACAAAAAATACTGAGTCTCTTAAACAAGACATTCTAAAACTTAGGTAATTTATAGTCATTAGAATTTTAGTTCTATATGAAGTAAGGACTATTCGATAATTTCTTATAAACATAGGTTTTCATTGGAATTCACTCAATCAGTTAATTATGGAACAAGAGAGCTGTTTCATCTTTGTTTTAAAGAAATATAAAAATGAATTATGAATAGAAAGTAAAATGATTCCACTTTTTTTTTTTTATTTTTATAAATATCTTTATTTAGTTAATAAAATAACTTCGTTACCTAGTTATTTTATTAACTTTTTTAATTTAACCAACTAAACCCATTCTTAATTTTTAATTATTTCAATGAGATAAATTTTGGAAAAATTAAGAATTTCAGTATTTTTTCTTATTCTTTTTATTTATTCTTTCAGAAAGAGATAAGAATTGGTTTGGTGAATCGGAAACAATTTTATAGAAAAATTGAAGTAAAAATTGAAGTAAAAATTGCAATTTCTTTTCTTATGGAACATACATATCAATATGCATGGGTAATCCCTCTTCTCCCACTTCCAGTTATTATGTCAATGGGATTTGGCCTTATTCTTATTCCGACAGCAACAAAAAATCTTCGTCGCATATGGGCTTTTCCTAGTGTTTTACTCTTAAGTATAGCTATGGTATTCTCAGTTCAACTGTCTATTCAACAAATAAATGGAAGTTCGATCTATCAATATCTATGGTCTTGGACCGTCAATAATGATTTTTCTTTAGAATTTGGATACTTGATTGACCCACTTACTTCTATTATGTTAATACTAATTACTACTGTAGGAATCCTGGTTCTTATTTATAGTGATGGTTATATGTCTCACGATGAAGGATATTTGAGATTTTTTGTTTATATAAGTTTTTTCAATACTTCCATGTTGGGATTGGTTACTAGCTCCAATTTGATACAAATTTATTTTTTTTGGGAACTCGTGGGAATGTGTTCTTATTTATTGATAGGCTTTTGGTTTACACGACCAATCGCAGCGAGTGCTTGTCAAAAAGCTTTTGTAACTAATCGTGTAGGGGATTTTGGTCTATTATTAGGAATTTTAGGTTTTTTTTGGATAACAGGTAGTTTAGAGTTTAGGGATTTGTTCAAAATAGCTAATAACTGGATTCCTAATAATGGAATTAACTCTTTACTTACTACTTTGTGTGCTTTTTTATTATTCCTTGGTGCAGTTGCGAAATCCGCACAATTCCCTCTTCACGTATGGTTACCCGATGCTATGGAAGGGCCCACTCCTATTTCGGCTCTTATACACGCAGCAACTATGGTTGCTGCGGGAATTTTTCTTCTAGCTCGACTTCTTCCTCTTTTCATATCTTTACCTTTGATAATGAGTTTTATTTCTTTAGTAGGTACAATAACACTATTCTTAGGAGCTACTTTAGCTCTTGCTCAGAGAGATATTAAAAGAAGCTTAGCCTATTCTACAATGTCTCAATTGGGTTATATGATGTTAGCTCTAGGTATAGGTTCTTATCAAGCTGCTTTATTCCATTTGATCACTCATGCTTATTCAAAAGCTTTATTGTTCTTGGGATCCGGATCCGTTATTCATTCAATGGAACCTCTTGTTGGATATTCACCAGATAAAAGTCAAAATATGGTTCTTATGGGCGGTTTAAGAAAATACATTCCAATCACAAGAACTACTTTTTTATGGGGTACACTTTCTCTTTGTGGTATTCCACCTCTTGCTTGCTTCTGGTCCAAAGATGAAATCCTTAGTAATAGTTGGTTGTATTCGCCCTTTTTTGGAATAATAGCCTCCTTTACTGCAGGATTAACTGCCTTTTATATGTTTCGGATATATTTACTTACATTTGATGGGTATTTGCGTGTTCATTTTCAAAATTACAGTAGCACTAAAGAGAGTTCCTTGTATTCAATATCCTTATGGGGAAAAAGGATACCCAAAGGAGTGAATAGGGATTTCGTTTTATCAACAACGAAGAGTGGAGTTTCTTTTTTTTCACAAAATATACCAAAAATTCAAGGTAATACAAGAAATAGGATAGGATCCTTTACTACGTCTTTTGGGGCTAAAAAAACTTTTGCCTATCCGCATGAAACGGGAAATACTATGTTATTTCCTCTTCTTATATTACTACTTTTCACTTTGTTCATTGGATTCATAGGAATCTCTTTTGATAATGGAGGAATTGGTAATGGAATAGCAGAGTTAACCATATTATCAAAGTGGTTAACTCCCTCAATAAACTTTACCCAGGAAAGTTCTAATTCTTTTGTAAATTCATATGAATTTATTACTAATGCAATTTCTTCTGTAAGTCTAGCTATCTTTGGTTTATTCATAGCATATATCTTCTATGGATCCGCTTATTCTTTTTTTCAGAATTTGGATTTAATAAACTCTTTTTACAAAGGAAATCCTAAAAAAGAATTTTTAGATCAAGTAAAAAAAAATATATACAGTTGGTCATATAATCGTGGTTATATAGATATTTTCTATACTAGGGTCTTTACCCTCGGTATAAGAGGGTTAACCGAACTCACGGAGTTTTTTGATAAGGGTGTTATTGATGGAATTACCAATGGAGTGGGTCTTGCTAGTTTTTGTATAGGAGAGGAAATTAAATATGTAGGGGGAGGTCGAATCTCGTCTTATTTATTCTTTTTTTTATGTTATGTATCTGTGTTTTTATTCTTTTTTCTTTCTTAAGTTAAGGAATTTACAACAAGTCTCTTGCAAAAATAACTATCCTATCCCCTTTCTACAATCTCTCTATATCCTTGTTACATAAGGTAAGTATTGTATAATAGTTCGGTTTTCCGCGATTTTTTCCATTCCTCTGTGTAAATACCCTAATATGGGTTCACAATCAATAACATCCTCACCATCGAGAGTAACGATCAGTCGAAGAACACCATGCATTGATGGGTGTTGAGGGCCCATATTGACTATCATGAGATCTTTTCTTGTAAGCGGTAGACTCATATCCTTTCTTCCTTAATTCATTATTCCATGAAAATGGATTATTCCATGAATTCCTCAAAGCGAGGCTCATCAAAATGAAAAATCTAAGACTACTATAAGACTACTAAAAAAATAATAAAACAAGAAAAAAATTTGAACGATTAAATTACTGCTCCCGAATATTCAACTGACCGATTAATTTCTTATAACGTACTCTATTTTTCTTTGCCAAATAAGCCAGCAAACGTCGACGTTTTCCCAAAAGTCTTCGTAGACCTCTTTCCGATGAAAAATCTTTTTTGTGTAATTCCAAATGTGAAGCAAGTCTCCGTATCTTATTGGTGAAACTGAATACTTGAAATTCAACAGAACCCCTGTTTTCTTCTTTTTCTTCTTTAACCATAAATCCAAAAATTTTTCTACCTCCTTTCTTTTTCATGTATTTTTCTGATCAGGAAAAATACAAAATTATGTCAGTTATTTTGAAGTTATTCTAATCTCGTACACACACAAATTTGCAATTATTCATCTACTACTGGAATTTGGATTTATTTTATCGATGCAAATTGGATTTGGATAGAAGGGTACATTCTTTCTAATATTTTAGATAGAAGAAATGTTTCTTCTATCTAAAATATTAGAAAGAATTTTGCTGATTTATTTATTGCTATATGCAATTTATGGAATTGATACACCATTTAATTGATATCATTTAGCAAAATGAAACACAGCATATGCATCCATCTTTTGGCTCGAGAATTTCACGGGATAGAGATATGGTATAAGAAATAGACTATTAAGTAACTCTAAATGAATTGTGGATACATCTGTATCCTTAACATACTGAAACGATTGTCATTATTCGTATCAAACCAATAGCGATTCATACAAGCTAAATCTTCTAATCAATGGTGGGCCAATAATGAATTTTTTTGCATATGTATTAAGACGCTTGGCCTGATTTCGAAATTGTCCAGAGTTTTATATGTTGTTTTCATTGCAAAATGATGGGTCTCCTTCCATAACTTTCCAATTACGAGTACGAGAATTGAAAGACATGAAAATTCTCAATTCTCTACGGCGTCTAGTAGATAGAAACAAGAAAATCAGAAGAATCTTTCTCTCTATTCACTATCATTCCGCGTCTTCGACTTCTATTAGTTTCTTTTCTTCTTTAATGCAATAGCTATAGTTTGATATAAGAATCCATTTCTCAAAGTAATGGAAACCATTCTCTTATAGGAAATGGTTCGAAAATCGCTATTCCACCTTTTAGGTATCG
>NW_028260661.1:0-20000 GCF_056163025.1 Triticum urartu
TGGTCTCATATAATTAAGGAATTATATACATATAAAATCCAATATAATTTCGCCTATAAAAGAAGGATTACTTTTCCTTGGTAATATATAGGAAGAAGGGGTCATCTTTTTCTTTTTTAGGGATAGGAAAATTTCGTCGATATGGTTCATTTTATATATAGCATAACAATCTTGGGCAAGAGTTTATGATCATATATGTATTCCAACAAGGAAGGAGGATTTTCAATGCGGGATATAAAAACATATCTCTCTGTAGCACCCGTGCTAAGTACTCTATGGTTTGGTGCTTTAGCAGGTTTATTGATAGAAATTAATCGTTTATTCCAGATGCTTTGTCATTCCCTTTTTTTTAATTCTAGTTATTGCTATGGGAGGGATAGATTTCTTCGTGATATGACAAAATTTGATCCTTTTCAATCTTTTTTTAGTATCGGAAGGAAAAAGAAAGAAAAGATGGATTGGGTTGAACCTCAGAGTCATTAAAAATTTGGTAAACCCCATTTTTGAAAATAGAAATTCAATTTAAAGGGGTACCCAAGCTAAATAAGGCCTCAGAAATCAGAGCATAGAAAAGGCGGGGCTGGCTAATTAAATGAAAGGATTTCGAACCAAAATCTTTGCTAATTCGACAAGGATTGTATTCTTTAATTATTTCTCTATTTTTTATTACTTAATTAAAGAATAAAAAAAAATTATTCTAATGAATTTTATTCTTCTTCTTCGGATTCAAAATAGAAGAATAAAAGAATAAGTAGAAGAATTAAGTTAAGTCAATCCAAAAAGAAAAGGAGGTTCATGGCCAAGGGAAAAGATGTTAGAATCAGAGTTATTTTGGAATGCATCAGTTGTGTTCGAAAAGGTGCCAATGAGGAATCGACGGGGATTTCTAGATATAGTACTCAAAAGAATCGCCACAATACACCCGGACAATTAGAATTCAAAAAATTTTGTCGTTATTGTCGCAAGCATACGACTCATCACGAAATAAAGAAATAGGAACATCGTGTGTTTGATCTTTCCAAACAACAGAAAGAGTAAGAACTTCATATTTAATATATAAAGAAAACATAGTATAGAATACAAAATACAAATCAACTCATCTGATTTCCGGTAGATATTATTTCATATGTATAGAGGGTATTCATATACTATAATATGAATCAAATAAGATATGGATCAAAGAAAAACTACTTCTTCTGGATCCTAAATTAATAAAATAAAGAAGTGAATTTTCAAATTTTCAAATTTTAAATAAGGAATAAATCATGTATACATCTAAACAACCTTTTCTTAAATCTAAGCAACCCTTTAGTAAATCCAAGCAAACTTTTAATAAATCCAAGCAACCCTTTCGTAAATCCAAGCAAACTTTTCGTAAATTCAAGCAACCTTTTCGTAAATCTAAACAACCTTTTCGTAGGCGTCCCCGGATTGGCCCGGGAGATCGAATTGATTATAGAAACATGAGTTTAATTAATAGATTTATTAGTGAACAAGGAAAAATATTATCGAGACGAATAAATAGATTAACCTTGAAACAACAACGATTAATTACTCTTGCTATAAAACAGGCTCGTATTTTATCTTTCTTACCGTTTCGTAACTATGAGAACGAAAAGCAATTTCAAGCCCAGTCAATTTCAATAATTACAGGTTCTAGACCCAGAAAAAATAGACATATTCCTCAATTAACGCAAAAGTACAATTCCAATCGAAACTTAAGAAACAACAACCAAAATTTAAGAAACAACAACCGGAACTTAAGTTCCGATTGTTGATGTTTTATTCGAATTCGAAAGGGCCAGACCTATATATATTATAAAGAAAGTAATCCAGCTCGTTGATTCCTACCACTTAATCTTAATTTATTGTATCTTCCCGGAGTTCCCTCTCCGGGAATTCATCTTTTATTATTCCAGTATATTACTTTATTTATACCTTTAATTGATGATCTTTATTTTATTGGAAATCGTGTAAAGATTATTTGGATTTGATACAGCTACTTGTGCAAGCATTTTACGATTAAGAATCATTTCTTCTTGTACAGGTTGTGTATTAATTTACTATAACTATCGAATACTTTATATACCCGCGTTGCTGCGTTTATCCGAGTGATCCACAAACGACGAAAATCCTCTTTTGCCTACCTCTATCTCGATGAGAGGAAACAAAAGCTCTTTTTACCTGTTGGGTAATCATTCGATTAAGTCTTAAATGAGCCCCTCTAAAGTTTGAGGCAAATGAACGCATTTTTGTTCGTCGTCTCCGGGCTATATATCCTCGCGGAACTCTGGTCATTGAATCAAATTAACCTTAATGAATAACTAATGATTTCTCTTCTTTTAGCCACCCTTTTTCTCATTAATAACAAAACTAATTATTCCGATATATAAAATATTAATTCCAATGGCTTTTGCTATAGTAACCTTCCCAACCACGATTTTTTATTCCACTCCGTTCAGTTATTTCTATACGAAATAACAAATTCATTCTAATAATACTAAAAAAAATAGTGGGTTCCATCGTTTCTATGGTTCCCTTTTAAACGGTGAGGCCCTCTCTATACACCGGAGCCCTTTCTTTCATCAAAAGGTATTGCGAACTTGTATAGTCCACATTCTTTGGCTCTACCTATCCATTATAGAGTAAATAGCTCTTTTCACAATAAGAGTTATCCATACAGTGACGGTATTTAATTATGAAAGTTGGCTAAGTAGCTGACCCTGTTAGTCCGTTCTTTTAAGATAAAGGAGCATAAGCCTTTTTCTTTTTATTACTATTTCCTCCGCTTAATGGATAACCATTTGCTACCAATGGGAGAATTGCTTCTTATTTCCAATTTAGATAATTGGATTTGCACCAAAGGAAACCATAAATTCCATATACCATAGAAATCTAGGATAGAGAAGCTATATCCTATTCATTGGTACTAATCATGGATACTTCAATTTTTTTTATATTTGTTTGAAGTCATGATCTGAACGAGTCGCACATACACCCTAGCACATGTTCCTCGACGCTGAGGGCATCCTTTAAGCGCGGCCGTTTTTCGAGCATTTCGTATTGGCTGTCTTGCGTTTCTAATAAGTTGTTTAACCGTCGGCATGTTGTATGTATATAGAAAAAAATGGATTGGTTTAGATCCATCTTAACCTGATGATTGCTCATCATGAAGTCTTTCTATTTTCTATTAAATCGAGGAAAACACGAATTTAGCTGTGAAATAACTTTACAAGAAATCCGGACACTACCAATCCTTAAACATTTCTGGAAACCACACTGGATCAGTATCGCAGTGCTTGTCAATCATTTCATCCCCTACAATATCGACAAGTCCATAAGCTTTGGCTTCGTCTGCTGACATAAAAACATCCCTTTCCATGTCTTCGGATACAACCCAAAAAGGCTTGCCTGTTCTTACTGCATAAACCCTTGTGATCATTTCGCGAACTTTGTGTAACTCTTCTACTTCTAGTAAAAATTCTGGGTGTCCTTGCCCGATAATAAGCACTAGCAGGTTGGTGAAGCATAATCCTCGCGTGAGGGAATGCTATACGCTTGGTGGGTTCTCCTCCAAGCAGAATGAAGGACGCCATGGAGGCGGCTATTCCGAGGCATATTGTATATATATCTGGTGTCACCGTTTGCATCGTATCAAAAATAGCCATTCCTGAGATTAGCCACCCGCCTGGGGAGTTTATAAACAAAAAAATATCACTAATTCCATCTTCTATACTCAGATATACCATGAGACCTGTAATATGATTCGTGATCTCGCAACGAATCTCTTGACCTAAAAAAAGTGTCCTTTCTCGATACATAACATTGTATAAGTCAACCCAAGTCGCTTCTTCATCTCCAGGAATCCGGTAAGGTACTTTTGGAACACCAATGGGCATATTAGATTAATATTATTAAATTTAAGTAAGAAAACCACACTTTAATATGGAAACGTAAGAATGGAACAGAAAGAAAGAATCCGCAGTTTATTGTCTTAATTTTTATTCTTATTCTATATGAATATTATAGATTCTATTAATACGTAGATTGAAAGGTTATACATATAAGGAATGTAAGACAGATTGAATAAAGAAAAGGGAATGGGTGATTTGAATGCTAAACAAAGAGGGGTAGCGATCTATTCTTCGTTTTTTCCAAATTGGCCAAGTTACCCATTGCATATTGGCACTTATCGAGTATAGAATAGATCTGCTTCTCTTTCTTCTTATGAACAGAATTGGCTTCTTATTTTTAATGGAATGAAATAAATATTCGCGCTTTCTGACACAGAATCCCCTAGAAGGGTTAGGTACATAGGATATGGATAGTCTTTTTCAATGCGATAAAATAAAGCGACATCGTGTCTATTTTTCTTTGCTAAAGGGGTATTTCCATGGGTTTGCCTTGGTATCGTGTTCATACTGTCGTATTGAATGATCCGGGTCGATTGCTTGCGGTGCATATAATGCACACAGCTCTAGTTTCTGGTTGGGCTGGCTCAATGGCTTTATACGAATTAGCAGTTTTTGATCCCTCTGATCCTGTTCTGGATCCAATGTGGAGACAAGGTATGTTCGTAATTCCCTTCATGACTCGTTTAGGAATAACGGATTCGTGGGGTGGTTGGAGTATTTCAGGAGGAACTGTAACAAATCCGGGTATTTGGAGTTATGAAGGTGTGGCAGGTACGCATATTGTGTTTTCTGGCTTGTGTTTCTTGGCAGCGATCTGGCATTGGGTATATTGGGACCTAGAAATATTCTCTGATGAGCGGACGGGAAAACCCTCTTTGGATTTGCCCAAGATCTTTGGAATTCATTTATTTCTTGCAGGGGTGGCTTGCTTTGGCTTTGGGGCATTTCATGTAACGGGTTTGTATGGTCCTGGGATATGGGTATCCGATCCTTATGGACTAACTGGAAAAGTACAAGCTGTAAATCCAGCGTGGGGTGCAGAAGGTTTTGATCCTTTTGTTCCGGGGGGAATAGCTTCTCATCATATTGCTGCGGGTACATTGGGTATATTAGCGGGCTTATTCCATCTTAGTGTCCGTCCGCCTCAACGTCTATATAAAGGATTACGTATGGGCAATATTGAAACTGTACTTTCCAGTAGTATCGCTGCTGTTTTTTTTGCAGCTTTCGTAGTTGCTGGAACTATGTGGTATGGGTCAGCAACGACCCCAATCGAATTATTTGGGCCTACTCGTTATCAGTGGGATCAGGGATACTTTCAGCAAGAAATATATCGAAGAGTTAGCAATGGTTTAGCCGAAAATCTTAGTTTATCAGAAGCTTGGTCTAAAATTCCCGAAAAATTAGCCTTTTATGATTATATTGGTAATAATCCGGCAAAAGGGGGATTATTCAGAGCAGGCTCAATGGACAATGGGGATGGAATAGCTGTTGGATGGTTAGGACATCCCGTCTTTAGAGATAAAGAAGGACGTGAGCTTTTTGTACGCCGTATGCCTACTTTTTTTGAAACATTTCCGGTTGTTTTGGTAGATGAGGAGGGAATTGTTAGAGCAGACGTTCCTTTTAGAAGAGCAGAATCCAAATATAGTGTTGAACAAGTAGGTGTAACGGTGGAGTTCTATGGTGGCGAACTTAATGGAGTAAGTTATTCTGATCCTGCTACTGTAAAAAAATATGCGAGGCGTTCTCAATTAGGGGAAATTTTTGAATTAGACCGGGCTACTTTGAAATCTGATGGTGTTTTTCGCAGCAGTCCAAGGGGTTGGTTCACTTTTGGTCATGCTACCTTTGCTTTGCTCTTCTTTTTCGGACACATTTGGCATGGCGCTAGAACATTGTTCCGAGATGTTTTTGCTGGTATTGATCCAGATTTGGATGCTCAAGTGGAATTTGGAACATTCCAAAAAGTGGGAGATCCAACTACAAGGAAACAGGCAGTTTGATACACATTGTTATAGTATCTTTCACCTCTCTTTTTTGATTTGACATGGGAAACATCTCCCATCCTTTCTTTGACTCTTTTTCTTTCTTTATATGGGAAATTATCCCAAATGACAAATGAATAGGTGTGGAAGTTATAATTGTAAATAAACCAGGATCGAATCTATGGAAGCATTGGTTTATACGTTCCTTTTAGTTTCGACTTTAGGGATAATTTTTTTCGCTATCTTCTTCCGAGAACCACCTAAGGTTCCACCAACTCCAACTAAAAGAATAAAATAATTTCATTTAAGTAAGAAGTCCCCCTATCTGGGAGACTTCTTACTTAAATTAGTCTCCGTGTTCTTCGAATGGATCTCTTAATTGTTGAGAGGGTTGCCCAAACGCGGTATATAAGGCATACCCAGTAAAGCTTACAAGTAAACCAGATATGGAGATGGCGACTAAAGTTGCTGTTTCCATTTTTATAGAATTTCAAGATTACAATGGATCTACGAAAAGATCGTGTATTTACAACTACAACGGAATAGTATACAAAGTCAACACCAATGATTAAATAGAATTTATGGCTACACAAACCGTTGAAGATAGTTCTAAACCTAGGCCAAAACGAACTGGTGCAGGTAGTTTACTGAAACCCTTGAATTCGGAATATGGGAAAGTCGCCCCGGGTTGGGGGACTACTCCTTTTATGGGGATCGCAATGGCTTTATTCGCTATATTCCTATCTATCATTTTAGAAATTTATAATTCTTCCGTTTTACTGGACGGAATTTTAACCAATTAGGTTTCTACTAACTAAAACTAGGAAGTCAGAGTTTTTCCATCCAAAAAAGCCTTTCTAGTTTAAGATCTACATTTCTAGATATTATGGTAGTTCGACCGCGGAATTTTTTTGTTTCGGTATCTCTGGAATATGAGTGTGTGACTTGTTAGAATTGATCCTATTGATAATACATAGAAAGGGCCTGTTATCTCTATCAAGATGATTCTAATTCGTCAGATATTATTTATTCTAGTATCTGGAACACGAAATAGATAGAGTGGATCAAAAAAAAATGGAACTATGATTCATACTCACTATTAAGACCTCGCAACCAGACTGAAAAATTCAAGTAGTTCTTAAATAAAAATAAAAAAGAAATTTTCTTCCTTCCAATTTTGTTTGCCCAAAAGACAACTTTTTTTCTCTCGATTTTGTCGAGTCATTACACTGATTCAATAAATGATTATCAAGCGGTTCTTATTCGAAGAACCCTTGCCTTTTGTTTAGCTTGAGACTAAATCATCGTGGCTCTAGTATGAATCTAAGGTTTTAATTGAACTGATTCATAGGATCTCAACAAGATAATTTCTATATTACGCATAAAAAAACAAATCCTTTATAGGGAAGAGAAAAGTCAAGAAGCCTCTAATGACCAACATAAGGGAAAGGAAGAAAGAAAGACGCGCCAACTTGAGATTTTTTGGCATTATCATCACAAAGAAGATATTCCGGATTTTTCTTATTTGATATCTTCAAGGCAAATCGACCCAATTCAGTGGCTGATGAAGTTTTGAACCTTTTTTCTAATATTCGTTGAAAATTTTTGTGTTTCTGCTTGAGCCGTACGAGATGAAATTTTCATATACGGCTCTTAGAGGGGGACTCGGGTTAGTTACCTATCTCAATAAAGTATATGATTGGTTTGAGGAACGTCTTGAGATTCAGGCAATTGCAGATGATATAACTAGTAAATATGTTCCTCCCCATGTCAACATATTTTATTGTTTAGGGGGAATTACACTTACTTGTTTTCTAGTACAAGTCGCTACCGGTTTTGCTATGACTTTTTACTACCGACCAACCGTTACAGAGGCTTTTTCCTCGGTTCAATACATAATGACCGAGGCCAACTTTGGTTGGTTAATCCGATCAGTTCATCGATGGTCAGCAAGTATGATGGTTTTAATGATGATCCTGCATGTATTTCGTGTGTATCTCACAGGGGGATTTAAAAAACCCCGCGAATTAACTTGGGTCACAGGTGTGGTTTTGGCTGTTTTGACTGCATCATTTGGTGTAACTGGTTATTCTTTGCCTTGGATCAAATTGGCTATTGGGCAGTCAAAATTGTGACAGGTGTACCTGACGCCATTCCGGTAATAGGATCGCCTTTAGTGGAGTTATTACGCGGAAGTGCTAGTGTGGGCCAATCCACTTTGACTCGTTTTTATAGTTTACATACCTTTGTACTGCCTCTGCTTACTGCCGTATTTATGTTAATGCACTTTCCAATGATACGTAAGCAAGGTATTTCGGGTCCTTTATAGGGAAGGCATATCATAGAGAATTATAATTATCATATATCATATCGGGTAGGTTTTGGTATTTCATTGCTACAAGCATGGGTTATTGTAAAATAACACATGTCATTTGGATACTTCTCTTCAACTCCAAAGTATTTTTATACAATACAAATAGTTGAAGTTAATTTTACGAAAGAAAAAAGGCGGATTATGGGAGTGTGTGACTTGAATTATTGATTTGGCCATGCAGATAAAGAATTGGATCTGCCACATTAGAATTCACAACCAAAGGTGTCTCCGCATCCAATCAACATGTAAGTCCCCTACCTAGGAAGGATAGGCTGGTTCACTTGAGGAGAATATCTTCTATGATCATACCGCAACCATGTCATCCATGAACAGGCTCCGTAAGATCCCATAGAGTAGAAATGGAATAAGTCATGTGACATGATCCAGTTCTCTATTTATTACACTTACCTTTTTATTATAGTATGGAAATGCATTCATTTTCTTTGCATCGATTGTGATCCGCAATACTATCGGAGTAAAAGAAGGGATCTAAGGAAGAATGTAGGCTAAACTTTTTGATTTTTTATTAGTAACAAGTAAATATTTTGTTTGGAGGTAAGAAACTTGCGATATTGAGGGGATAAATACCAACTAATCAAGAGACATGAGACAATCCACAAAGCAATTGATCATGATCAAATTTGTAAGCCCACTTGGATATTGAGCATTTACCCATAAGAATAGGATTATTTTCAATGAGTAGTTGTAGGTGCAACTTCGGAAAAGAGAATCTGATAAAGCTTTTCTTGCCTAGAGTCATTGAGTCATTATAAACCTTAATTCTATTAAGGATCTTCCGCGGTCTTATTTCTTTCACTCTTGCTCGAGCCGGATGATGATAAATTCTCATGTCCGGTTCCTTTGGGGGATGGATCCTAAAGAGTTCACCTATCCCAATAACAAAGAAACCAGACTTAAATGATCCTGTATTAAGAGCTAAATTAGCTAAAGGGATGGGACATAATTATTACGGGGAACCCGCATGGCCCAACGATCTTTTATATATTTTTCCAGTAGTAATTCTAGGTACTATTGCATGTAATGTAGGTTTAGCGGTTCTCGAGCCATCAATGATTGGTGAACCGGCAGATCCGTTTGCAACTCCTCTGGAAATATTACCCGAGTGGTACTTCTTTCCCGTGTTTCAAATACTCCGTACGGTACCCAATAAGTTATTGGGCGTTCTTTTAATGGTTTCTGTGCCAACAGGCTTATTGACAGTACCTTTTCTAGAGAATGTCAATAAATTCCAAAATCCATTTCGCCGCCCAGTAGCTACGACCGTTTTTTTAATCGGTACTGTAGTAGCTCTTTGGTTAGGTATTGGAGCAACATTACCCATTGATAAATCATTAACTTTAGGTCTTTTTTAGATATTTTTTGATTCATTCAACCGTGAAGTACCATAGGTATCTAGGAAATAGTTACTTCCAAGTGAATCTTCCCTAGATACCTAAAATCCATTTTATTATGATCCATTTCGCGAAAATATAGATTGTACCAAAGATGCTAAATTGTTTTCTTTTTATTCTAACTCGAAAAAGAAGAAGAAAAAAAATTGCAATGGATTTAAAACGAGAGTTTATTCTTAAGTAAATCAATTGGGAGATGCTTCTCTAGAGTGTCCCATATATGTTTTCTATCTTCCATACGAAAACTGTCAATTCTCAGAAGATCTTCTTCAGTCTTACTCAAAAGGTCCAATAGTGTATGTATATGTATATTGGCCCTTTTTAGACAATTATACGTTCTAGAAGTCAATTCTAATTGATCAATAAAAATACAATTCAATGGAATTCCTTTTTTGTTTTTCTTTAGATTAGTTAATCTTTTTTGAAAAGTAAAAAGGGGTGGAGTAAACCTGTTTTTATTTTCTTCGAAACTAGCGCCCTCTTCCTCCGCGTGTAGAAAAGGAAGAAATAAATCAATCAAATTACGAGAAGCCTCATAAAGTGCTTCCTTAGGGGTTAAACTTCCATTAGTCCATATTTCTAGAAAAAGTATCTCGTGTTTTTCATTTCCATTCCCACAAGAAAAAATACTATAATTCACATTTCGAACAGGCATGGATACAGCATCTATAGGATAACTTCCATCTTGATAGTTCTTTCTGAGTTCTGTCTGATATCCACGATCTCTCTTGATCTGTAAATCAATACAGAAATCAATGGGCTCTGTCAAGTTAGCTATAGGTTGTGCCGTATCAACGATTTCTACGGAAGGCGGTAAGATGATATCTTGAGCAGTTATGTATCTAGGACCTTTGACGCAAATGGATGCGTCTCTAACTCCATAGAGATTACTTCTCAATACAATTTCTTTCAAATTTAGTAAAATTTCTTGTACGGATTCTTCAATACCTGCTATTGTAGAATACTCGTGCGGCACGCTCCCAAATTTTGCACGTGTGATACATGTTCCTTCTATTTCTCCAAGTAAAGCTCTTCGCAAGGCAATACCGACGGTGTCCGCTTGACCTTTTCTAAGCGGGGACAGAATGAAACGACCATAATAAAGGCGCTTACTATCTACTCTTGATTCAACACACTTCCACTGTAGTGTTTGAGTGGATCCTGCTACCTCCTCTCGAACCATAATAGACTAGTATTATTATTTTATCATTGAATCGTTTATTTCTCTTGAAATGAAAGTTGAAAGCGGGTTAATTCTTTTACAGACGTCTTTTTTTAGGCGGTCGACATCCATTATGCGGCATAGGTGTTACATCGCGTATACAACTTAATCGCACACCACTTTTAGCAATGGCTCGTAATGCGGCATCTCTTCCACTACCAGCGCCCTTTACCATAACTTCTGCTCGTTGCAAACCTACTGTACGAATAGCATCTACTGCTGTTCTTTGACCAGCATAGGGTGATGCTGTTCTTGAGCTTTTGAATCCACAAGTACCGGCCGAGGACCAAAAAACCACCCGACCTTGTGGGTCTGTAACAGTTATAATGGTATTGTTGAAACTAGCTTGAACATGAATAACCCCTTTTGTTATTCTACGTGCACTCTTCCGTAAACTAAAACGTGCATTCCTACGTAAACCAATACGCACTTTCTTACGTGAACCAATTTTTGGTATAGCTTTTGCCATATTTTATTATCTCATAAATATGAGTTAGAAATAAAAAAAAGAAAAAAAGATACAAAGATATCCGTTTCAGGGTAAAATAAACCCTTTACTTTAATTATTTTAAATGAAATTATTTTATTTGGAATTGGAACATTTCCGCGGGTACTTTTTTTTACTTTTTAGAAAGTAAAGTTCTTTTTCGAAAGATTACCCCTGTCTTTGTTTATGCTTCGGATTAGAGCAAATGACTCTAATTCGTCCACGCCTACGAATCAGTCGACATTTTGTACAAATTTTACGAACGGAAGCTCTTATTTTCATATTTCCGTATCCTTTTTTAAACTATGAATCTAATCTTTTGGAAAAAATAAGTCTCTTCGCTTGAATTTTAGAACTTAGAATTTATTACCCTAGAAAAAAAAAGAAAAACCTAATCCTTTGAATCTTTGGTATCCTTCAAATCTTCGCTATCCTTCAAATCTTCGCTATCCTTCGAGTCTTCGATACGCTTCGAATCCTTATGGGGAAGTCTATAAATTATACGTCCCTTGCTTGAATCATAACGACTTACTTCAATTTTGACCCTATCCCCCATCAGTATTCGTATAGAACTAGACCGTATCTTTCCTGAAATATAGCCTAGGATGATGGTGTCATTCTCTAGCCGAACGCGGAACATTCCATTGGGTAGGGCTTCCGTAACTAAACCTTCGAAAGTTACTTTTGCTTCTCTCGGGTTTTTTTTTTCTCTCCTATTTTTTTTTTCTGTCATATTTTTTTTCTCCTATTTTTCTATTTTTATTTTAAAAATAGGAAGGGCGAGATAGAATTCGAGCACTATAGGCGGGGCGATTACCATATATAACATAAGACTTCTCCCCCAATTCTGTTTAGTCGAGCTTCTCGATCTGTCATTATTCCTCGAGAAGTAGAAAGAATAGCAATTCCCATTCCACCCAAAACTTTAGGAATTCCTTGATAGTTGGTATAAATTCGTAAGCCGGGTCGGCTGATACGCTTTAAAAAGGTTCTTGTTCTATATATTCCTTTTATAGTCTTTCTCTTTTGATGTCGCAAAGTTGAAACCAAGAAATATCTGTTACGTTCCTGATGTTTCCGAACACTTTCAATAAAACCCTCTCGTAGAAGTATTTTAACAATGTTTTCGGTAATATTTGTAGATACTACTCGAACTGTTCCTTTTTTATTCATGTCCGCATTTCTTATAGAGGTTAGTAAATCAGCAATAGTGTCCTTGCCCATAAGACTCTAATTCTAGGTTCCTCCTAATTTTTCTATAATCAACATGTTTTCTTTTTTTTTTTTTCATTTTGGATTTTAAAACATATACGTAAAACACAATCTACTAAATTAATTCTTTGGTCTCAATTTCGCCTACTAGTATTTATAATACTTCAGGAGCTAATGAAACTATTTTGGTAAAATTCAATTCTCTCAATTCCTCGGCAATCGCGCCAAAAACTCGAGTTCCTTTTGGATTGCCTTTTTGATCAATTATAACCGCAGCATTGTCATCATAGCGGATTATTATACCGTCTTCGCATTTGAACTCTTTACATGTACGTACAATTACAGCTCGAATTACTTCGGATCTTTCTAGAGGCATTTGGGGCAATGCGTCTTTGATTACAGCAACAATAACATCACCAATACGAGCATATCGCTGATTACCAGCAGCTCCTATGACTCGAATACACATCAATTTTCGAGCTCCACTATTATCTGCTACATTTAAAAGGGTCTGAGGTTGAATCATATTATTTTGATTTCAATTTGTTATTTCAATGCAAAAGGATGAAAGAAATATTGTCTTTCCAGAAAGAAAAACCGAGCATTTTTTTTTATCTTCCATACCCCTTTTAGGGTTCTATATCTCTAATCGAATAAATTGACTTCGTATGGGCATTTTACTGGCAGCTATGGAGATAGCTGCTCTAGCTACAGTTTCAGATACTCCCCCCATTTCATAAAGTATACGACCAGGTTTAACAACGGATACCCAATATTCGGGGGACCCCTTTCCCGAGCCCATACGTGTTTCCGTGGGTCTTAGTGTAACCGGTTTGTCGGGAAATATACGTACCCATATTTTTCCACCACGACGTGCATATCGTGTTATTGCTCTTCGTCCTGCTTCTATCTGTCTCGCCGTGATCCAAGCGGGTTCAAGTGCTTGAAGAGCATATCTACCAAAACAAATACGATTGCCTCGGCAGGATTTTCCTTTCATTCTTCCTCTATGTTGTTTGCGAAATCTGGTTCTTTTGGGGTTATAGTCGATGGTTCTCTTTCTTAGTTCCATCTCTACTGCAAAACTGGACATGAGAGTTTCTTCTCATCCAGCTCCTCGCGAATGGAATCAGAAAGCATGTAAATTTCTCTAATTCATAATATTCCAAAATATTACGGTACGGATAGATACACATTAATAGATAATAGAAAAAGTTCGGTTTTTTTTATATTGAATTTGTTAAAACAGAAAAATATAATATATAGTCAAAAAAGAAGATCTAGAATATATCCAGATGTGTGTGTATATTTATCTAAATTCTATATTTATAGATAATGTAATCCTTCTTAAAAAAATCCTTATTTTTACTCTTATTGAATCGCGGTAAAGTATTCTAATTCAATAAGAATTTCGCGGGCGAATATTTACTCTTTCCTGTCTTATTTGTTAATTTATAAACTTACCAAATAAGACAATTTTTTTGGTTTGTTCCGCCATCCCACCCAATGAAGTGTTAGGATTCTTTTCAATAAAATCCTATGGAATCATAGGTTCTGTCGTTCCCACTGCTTCTCCTTGAATGGTTAGGTCTGAATCCCGCAACGGAGCTTCCAAAAAATTTCTTTCCGAGTTAATTTTCTCAGTTTTATTAACCCGGGCGGCTCTTTATTATTGCTTTAAATTTGTAGTTCTTGTTTCAAGTTACAATTTTTAATTCTCTATTATTTTTATTATATTGATGCTTTATCACATTGCCTTTTATGATGTAATTCATAGACCATACATAGTGGAATCCTATATCTTATTTATTTCCTCTTCCTTCTTTCTATCATCCCTCCCTTTATCCACATCCCTTTAGTTTTGCTTCACAACCTAGAATCCCTTTTCTTTTTTAGAGAAAAAATTGCAGTTGCTACAACTATATGACACATCTACTCATTTATGTTATGATAGAGGTATTTATTCATATAGTGACTGTTTCTTAGTTAGGATCTCGACAATACGAAGCAATAGGTTGGTTTTCTATAATTACTAAGTTTTTTTCTTAAAAAAAAGAAAAAAATAACGAGTCACACACTAAGCATAGCAATTATATTAAATGATTTATCAATTTTCATTAAATCTTATAGAAAGAGGTATAATTTCTTCTTTTGCAGGGATTTCAGGAAAAAAGTCTCTTGTCATTTTTTATTCTATCAATGGACAGAATCCGAAGACAAGATTACTTATTCTTCGTCTACGAATATCCAAATTTTTACACCTAATACTCCATAGATAGTCCGAATTGGATAGCAGCAATAATCAATTTTAGCGCGAATTGTTTGGAGGGGAAGTCTACCCTTTTTAATAGATTCGGCGCGTGCAATTTCTTTTCCTCCGAGACGACCCGCAATTTTTACTTTTACTCCCCTTATATCTGCTTTTTTAGTTAATTCAATGGCTTTTTTCATTGCCTTTCGGAATGAAACTCTATTTTTTAATTGGAAAGCTATATATTCTGCAAGAATGTTAGGCTGTCTATAAGGTTCTTTAACTTTTTCGATAGAAATATTAAATCTCTGGTTTACAGAGTTAATTTCCTTTTGTAGATCTTTCTCTAATTCTTCGATTGCTCCTTTTTTCTTTAATAAATTTGGGAATCCAATATGGATTATGACGTGGATCGTATCGATTTCTTTTTGGATTTCTATATGTGTAATTACTTCGGAACTTGAACCTGAGTCCATTTTTCTATTATGTGTAATTACTTCGGAACTTGAGTCTGATTCTATTTTTCTATTCGAGCCCTTTTTCCTATTCTTTTGTATATAGTTCTTGATACAATCCCTTATTTTTTTATCTTCCTGTAGACCTTCAGAATAATTTTTTGGTTGTGCGAACCAAAAGGAATGGTGTTTTTGGGTTGTACCAAGTCTGAAACCGAGTGGATTTATTTTTTGTCCCATATTTTTCTATTCTATATTTTTTTTACTGGGAATCGAAATCTTAGATGGATCTAAAGGTTATTTAGATTTCTTTACTATATTTAGTACAATTGTTATATGACACATGCTTTTTTTTATGGGGAAACTACGTCCTCGAGCTCGAGGTCTGAATTTCTTCATAATAGTACTCCTACTGACTTCGGCTTTAGTAATAAATAAATTCGCTTTGTCGAAATCCCTATAATGAGTAGCATTTGCGGCTGCCGAATAAACCAACTTTAAGATGGGATAAGATGCTCGATAGGGCATGAGGTTCAGTATCATAACAGTTTCCTCGTAGTAACGCCAGCGAATCTCGTCAAGAACTCTTTGTGCTTTGAAAACAGACATAGGGATACGTTTTTGTGCTTTGAAAACTCTCTCGAACTTAAGTAGACGATCGGTTGGAACTTTCCTTGCGAGTTTCCTTAGCCCACTTTTCTTCTTCTTTATCCTAGGGATATACTTTACTAGTTTGAAACTTGTCATAAATAAGGTTATTCCCCGCCTACCTTTACTTTATTTTGAATCTTTTTTTCTTCTTAATCTTTCTATTCAGAATTCAGTTAACGACGAGATTTAGTATCCTTTCTTGCATTTTCATAACTCGTGAAATGCCGAGTAGGCACGAATTCCCCCAATTTGCGACCTACCATAGGATTTGTTATGTAAATAGGTATATGTTCCTTTCCATTATGAATCGCGATTGTATGGCCAACCATTGTGGGTAGAATGCTAGATGCCCGGGACCACGTTACTATTGTTTCTTTCTCCTCCTTCATATTGACCTTTTCTATCTTTGCCAATAAATGATGAGCTACAAAAGGATTCGTTTTTTTTCGTGTCACAGCTGATTACTCCTTTTTTCCTTTTTAAAGAGTGGCATTCTATGTCCAATATCTCGATCGAAGTACGGAGGTCAGAATAAATAGAATAATGATCAATGGAAAAAAGAAAAAAATCCTTTAGCTGGATAAGGGGCGGATGTAGCCAAGTGGATCAAGGCAGTGGATTGTGAATCCACCATGCGCGGGTTCAATTCCCGTCGTTCGCCCATCGCATTATTGCAAATTCCAAAAATGCAATTTTCCATATTCCTAGTTACGTATTTACTTACGGCGACGAAGAATAAAACTATCGCTATATTTTTTCCTTTTCCTAGTTCTTCTTCCAAGCGCAGGATAACCCCAAGGGGTTGTGGGTTTTTTTCTACCAATGGGAGCTTTCCCTTCACCGCCCCCATGGGGGTGGTCCACAGGGTTCATAACTACCCCTCTTACTACGGGGCGTTTACCTAGCCAACACTTAGATCCGGCTCTACCCAAACTTTTTTGGTTCACCCCAACATTACCCACTTGTCCGACTGTTGCTAAGCAGTTTTGGGATACTAAACGGACCTCCCCAGATGGTAATCTTAAAGTGGCCGATTTACCCTCTTTTGCAATGAGTTTCGCTACAGCACCTGCTGCTCTAGCTAATTGCCCACCCCTTCCACGTGTGATTTCTATGTTATGCATGGCCGTGCCTAAGGGCATATCGGTTGAAGTAGATTCTTCTTTTCTCTCAAAAAACCCCTTCCCAAACTGTACAAGCTTCTTCCAAAGCATACGGCTTTCTAGATGTATATGACGATCTCTAGACAGATGGATCTTATATGAATCATATGATGAAGTACCACATGAGTGGATATATAGGAAAGGAATCCAAATCTGCCGAATCGCTCATGTTATGATCTTCTACATCCTAGGTCTCTGCGTTCCGTCATCTGGCTTATGTTCTTCATGTAGCATTCAGATCGAATGACTCTATGAAATTACGTCGATACTTCCACATATTATGGGTAACGTAGGAGACATCCCTATTTTCCCCCGGGGGTCTTAATTACCACTGCTTAGCTTTCAATTTGCCTCTGACCATCAAATTAAATGTGAATAACCCGTCCTCCTCTCTTTGAAACAAGGGGCGCTTCCGGTTCTGTGCGTGCTTCAAACAATTTTGTCTTCTCCATATTACCATATCTCTAGAGCCAATAATTTTCTATGAGGAACTACTGAACTCAATCACTTGCTGCCGTTACTCAACAGTTTTCTGTTGAGGTCTATCCCGTAGAGGTAGTCAAATTGGATCAGTGATCGATTTCTAGGTTTCGTCGTAAACCTAATTGGTTACTTCCAATTACGTAAATCAATAGTTCAAACCGCACTCAAAGGTAGGGCATTTCCCATTGATATAGGAACTTTTGTACCAGAAACAATAGTATCTCCAATTATAGCCCCTCTGGGATGTAAAATATATCTCTTCTCACCATCCCCATAGTGTATGAGACAAATGTATGCATTTCGATTAGGGTCGTATTCTATGGTTACGATTCTACCAGATATGTCTTTTTGATTCCGTCGAAAATCTATTTTACGGTATAGGCGCTTATGACCTCCCCCTCTATGCCTTGCGGTAATGATTCCTCTGGAATTACGACCTTTACCACAACGGTGCCGTCCATGGATCAAATTATTTCGTGGATTGGATTTCACTTGCCTGTCTACGGTTCCCTTGCGTGTGCTCGGGATAGGTGTTTTGTATAAATGTTTCGCCGTATTATTAAGTATTCTCCTTTAGTTTTTTTCTCTATCTAGAAGTGGAATAGAATAACCCGGTTGAAGGGTAATGATCATACGTCTGTAATGCATTGTATGGCCCAGAATAGGTCCTATTCTTCTACCTTTTCCAGGTAGTCGATGGCTATTCACAGCTACCACCTTAACACCAAAGAAGAGTTCGACCCAATGCTTTATTTCTGTCTTAGTGAATCCCGATTCGACATTAAAAGTATATTGATTCTTTCCCAATAAACGAAGACTTTTTTCTGTAAATACTGCGTATTTGATTCCATCCATAAATCGACTTTCCCTCCTATGCTCTGAGTTCCAGTATCGATAAGAATTCGAGTTCTTATTGTTCTTATGTTATGGTATGAATATACCATACCAATTCGTTATGTATGGATGATGGATGAGATTCCATGGATAGAGAGCCAGTTCCAATAGACTTATGGAATGTTCCCGTTCGTGTGCATCCAGCAGGAATTGAACCCGCAAATTTACCAATTATGAGTTGGGCGCTTTAACCATTCAGCCATGGATGCTTAACAGGGATCATCGTACATCGTAAATAACCAATTTTCATATAGAAAGACATATCATAGAAAAATGAAATCGAAAATATTCCGAGATGGCAAATATTCGGAGATGACTATGAAAACACCTCTCTGGATCCTCGAATTGAAAGAGAGATTGAGAGGGATCAAGAATCCTAATTCTCGCTATTTGGAATGGATCCAATTCTATTGAGTCTGACTCATAGTGATCATTTCTCTTTAGCAAAGAATGACCTTGGTTATCAAAGGATTGAACAACCGGGATCCATTTACTTATGATACCTAGTTGGCATTGATAACAAGGATCTAATGAATTATGAGTTTAATAGATCCTCTTTAGCAGAAAGACGTATATTCCTTGCTCATTATCAGACAATCACTTATTCCCAAACCTCGTGTGGGACTAATCGTTTTCATTTACCATCTCATGGAAAACCCTTTTCGTTCCGCTTAGCCCTATCGGGTATTTTAGTGATAGGTTCTGTAGGAACTGGACGATCCTATTTGGTCAAATACCTAACGAAAAATTACGATTTTCCTTTCATTAAGGTACGAGGGCTTCTTATTCCACAAGAACGAAAGCACCTTTTCATTCTTTCATATACTAGGGGTTTTTACTTGGAAAAGACAATGTTCCATACTAAAGGATTCGGGTCCATAACCACGAGTTCCAGTGCACTAGATCTTGTAGCACTTAGCAACGAAGCCCTATCCATTAGTATTCCACATAAGAAATCCATTCTAGAAAAAAATACAATTAGATTAGCTCTTCATAGACAAACTTGGGGTTTGCGAGCCAAGGTAAGATCGGCTCGGGATCATGGGACCCTTTTCTATCAGATAGGAGGGGCTCTTGTACAAAATAGACTTACTAAGTAATAACCCCATAGAATCTATCTATATATAAAGATAAAGAGGCAATCGTGTCAGGAAGCGGGTTTTTCTTTGGCCAAAAGGTACTTCGAACTTGGAACGAGCATGAAGAGATTAACGAGACTTCTTTCTCTTTTGAGTTTTTCTGGCGGACCTGCCGCGCAAGATCTTTGGTCTTCCCCTGGAACCGATGAAAAAAAGTGGATCGCTTCTTATGTACTCGCTCAGAATGATTCTTCTCTATCTATAGTTCATGGCCTATTAGAAGTAGAAGGTGCTCTGGTGCAATCCTTACCGACAGAAAAAGATTGCAGTCAGGTTGATAATAGTCGAGTGACATTACTTCGTCGGTCCGAACTAAGGAATCTGTTAGAAATGTTTTGAAATGGATATTGTTCTC